>NW_027207300.1:0-300000 GCF_963455315.2 Globicephala melas | reverse complement strand
CCAATGAGAGACTAGCTGGAGGTGTCTGGACGGGCAAATTTAACTCTCATTTCCCACCAGGAAGAGGAAATAACCAAAGGCTCAGCGTGCCGTGCCAGAACCAGATTAGGGCCTGAAGCCATCCTGCGGTGTTGCGGCCAGCTCACAAGAAAGCGAGTTGAAGAAAGGAGCTCAGGGGCACTGTAATTCACAAACCTGCAGAGTTATAAATGACAGCTATCGTCCAAAAATATACTGAAGTAAGGCTGCCAAGAGGACTTGAAAGCGGGGCAGAATTGCAGGAAACCGATTTCAGGAGGTAGACTGGAATTGCATTGAAAGCATAGGAAAAGAGGCAGAACGTCCACAATGATGCACTTGGCCAAAAAGGGCGTATGCGTTTTTTCCTGAATATATTCAGGAAACAATGCATACGCCCTTTTTGGCCAACCAAGCAAGCTTGCAAAGGAAATCTGCACTACAATGAAGTCTCACTTCCCCCCGGTCAAAAGGGCCATCTGAAAAAAGTGTAAAATCCAGAAAGGCAGGACAGGCCATGGAGAACTGGGAGCCTTTTTATGCTGATGGGCGGGATGTAACTTGCCAACAGACACTCGGGAGAAGTGTATGGTGTTTCCTGAAACATCTAAAAAACAAAGCAACAGAGCCTAGGGCACTTCCACTTATCGTCCTATAGCTTAGGGAAATTAAAATCAAAAAGACACAGCCACCCCAAAGTTTGGGACGCCTCTGTTTACAAGAACCTCATTTACAGTACAAGTTCAACATCGCAGAAAGTGAAAAATGGATAAAGAACTTGTGGTACTTACGTACAATGCAGTATCACTCAGCAATGAAATCTATGTCATCTGGCCCGTAGCAGCATAATGAGTGGATTCAGGTACGATGATTCTAACTGAAATAAGTCACACAGAAAAAGAAACATCATAAGATATCACTAATACACGGAATGTAAACTTGGCTACACAGGAACTGAATTCCAAAACAGAACAGGGTCTCAAATTTAGAAAACCAACTTATGCTTGCTTAAGGGGAAAGGTGAGTTGGGGTGCTGCATAAAACCAGAGATTGAAATGAGCACAGATAAAGTTCCTTAAGCCAAATATGGAATAGACAAGAGCTACTCCTTGTTCAACGAAATGGACTCAACACCCCATATTAAACGCCTAAGAATGTACCTGACTAGTAAGTATCTTAAAACCTATGGATTGCTATGTCTCCAAAAGAGAATCAAGCGTGTGTACAGGGGCATAAACGCAGCAGTGATAGGATTGGAGAGGTTCGGTGAGCAAATGAAGACCCTTTGAAGTCATATTGCATGGTACCCATTCCACGGGTCTCAACTCTCCAGTTTTAAGGTATTCTTCCTTCAGCTAAAACATGCATGTGGAACCCAGAGTATGATCAACCGTGTGAACGGGAGACGTGTTCAAATATGTCTCAGTTTTCCTCCCCTGGTACTCGGGTGCAACATTCCAGACGCTTTACTAACACTCTCCCCACTTGGAGAGTCAGCGCCTTTAACCTCCTGTTTGGCCCAGTTTGCAATTTCTGCGGAAGATGAACAGGAATAGGGAGAACCAATGAGAGACTAGCTGGAGGTGTCTGGACGGGCAAATTTAACTCTCATTTCCCACCAGGAAGAGGAAATAACCAAAGGCTCAGCGTGCCGAGCCGGAACCAGATTAGGGCCTGAAGCCATCCTGTGGGGTTGCGGCCAGCTCACAAGAAAGCGAGTTGAAGAAAGGAGCTCAGGGGCACTGTAATTCACAAACCTGCAGAGTTATAAATGACAGCTATCGTCCAAAAATATACTGAAGTAAGGCTGCCAAGAGGACTTGAAAGCGGGGCAGAATTGCAGGAAACCGATTTCAGGAGGTAGACTGGAATTGCATTGAAAGCATAGGAAAAGAGGCAGAACGTCCACAATGATGTACTTGGCCAAAAAGGGCGTATGCGTTTTTTCCTGAATATATTCAGGAAAAAACGCATACGCCCTTTTTGGCCAACCAAGCAAGCTTGCAAAGGAAATCTGCACTACAATGAAGTCTCACTTCCCCCCGTTCAAAAGGGCCATCTGAAAAAAGTGTAAAATCCAGAAAGGCAGGACAGGCCATGGAGAACTGGGAGCCTTGTTATGCTGATGGGCGGGATGTAACTTGCCAACAGACACTCGGGAGAAGTGTATGGTGTTTCCTGAAACATCTAAAAAACAAAGCAACAGAGCCTAGGGCAATTCCACTTATGGTCCTATAGCTTAGGAAAATTAAAATAAAAAAGACACAGCCACCCCAATGTTTGGGACGCTTCTGTTTAAAAGAACCTCGTTTACATTACAAGTTCAACATCGCAGAAAGTGAAAAATGGATAAAGAAGTTGTGGTATTTACTTACAAAGCAATGTCACTCAGCAATGAAATCTATGTCATCTGGCCCGTAGCAGCATAATGAGTGGATTCAGGTACGATGATTCTAACTGAAATAAGTCACACAGAAAAAGAAACATCATAAGATATCACTAATACACGGAATGTAAACTTGGCTACACAGGAACTGAATTACAGAACAGAACAGGGTCTCAAATTTAGAAAACCAACTTATGCTTGCTTCAGGGTAAAGGTGAGTTGGGGTGCTGCATAAAACCAGATATTGAAATGAGCACAGATAAAGTTCCTTAAGCCAAATATGGAATAGACAAGAGCTACTCCTTGCTCAACGAAATGGACTCAACACCGCATATTAAACGCCTAAGAATGTACCTGACTAGTAAGTATCTTAAAACCTATGGATTGCTATGTCTCCGAAAGAGAATCAAGCATGTGTACAGGGGCATAAACGCAGCAGTGATAGGATTGGAGAGGTTCGGTGAGCAAATGAAGACCCTTTGAAGTCATATTGCATGGTACCCATTACACGGGTCTCAACTACCCAGGTTTAAGGTATTCTTCCTTCAGCTAAAACATGCATGTGGAACCTAGAGTATGATCAACCATGTGATCGGGAGACGTGTTCAAATATGTCTCAGTTTTCATACCCTGGTACTCCGGTGCAACATTCCAAACGCTTTACTAACACTCTCCCCACTTGGAGAGTCAGTCCCTTTAACCTCCTGTTTGGCCCAGTTTGCAATTCCTGCGGAAGATGAACAGGAATAGGGAGAACCAATGAGAGACTAGCTGGAGGTGTCTGGACGGGCAAATTTAACTCTCATTTCCCACCAGGAAGAGGAAATAACCAAAGGCTCAGCGTGCCGTGCCGGAACCAGATTAGGGCCTGAAGCCATCCTGCGGTGTTGCGGCCAGCTCACAAGAGAGTTGAAGAAAGGAGCTCAGGGGCACTGTAATTCACAAACCTGCAGAGTTATAAATGACAGCTATCGTCCAAAACTATACTGAAGTAAGTCTGCCAAGAGGACTTGCAAGCGGGGCAGAATTGCAGGAAACCGATTTCCGGAGGTAGACTGGAATTGCATTGAAAGCATAGGAAAAGAGGCAGAACGTCCACAATGATGCACTTGGCCAAAAAGGGCGTATGCGTTTTTTCCTGAATATATTCAGGAAAAAAGGCATACACCCTTTTTGGCCAACCAAGCAAGCTTGCAATGGAAATCTGCACTACAATGAAGTCTCACTTCCCCCCGGTCAAAAGGGCCATCTGAAAAAAGTGTAAAATCCAGAAAGGGAGGACAGGCCATGGAGAACTGGGAGCCTTGTTATGCTGATGGGCGGGATGTAACTTGCCAACAGACACTCGGAAGAAGTGTATGGTGTTTCCTGAAACATCTAAAAAACAAAGCAACAGACCTAGGGCACTTCCACTTATCGTCCTATAGCTTAGGGAAATTAAAATCAAAAAGACACAGCCACCCCAAATTTTGGGACGCCTCTGTTTACAAGAACCTCATTTACAGTACAAGTTCAACATCGCAGAAAGTGAAAAATGGATAAAGAACTTGTGGTACTTACGTACAATGCAGTATCACTCAGCAATGAAATCTATGTCATCTGGCCCGTAGCAGCATAATGAGTGGATTCAGGTACGATGATTCTAACTGAAATAAGTCACACTGAAAAAGAAACATCATAAGATATCACTAATACACGGAATGTAAACTTGGCTACACAGGAACTGAATTCCAAAACAGAACAGGGTCTCAAATTTAGAAAACCAACTTATGCTTGCTTAAGGGGAAAGGTGAGTTGGGGTGCTGCATAAAACCAGAGATTGAAATGAGCACAGATAAAGTTCCTTAAGCCAAATATGGAATAGACAAGAGCTACTCCTTGCTCAACGAAATGGACTCAACACCGCATATTAAACGCCTAAGAATGTACCTGACTAGTAAGTATCTTAAAACCTATGGATTGCTATGTCTCCGAAAGAGAATCAAGCATGTGTACAGGGGCATAAACGCAGCAGTGATAGGATTGGAGAGGTTCGGTGAGCAAATGAAGACCCTTTGAAGTCATATTGCATGGTACCCATTACACGGGTCTCAACTACCCAGGTTTAAGGTATTCTTCCTTCAGCTAAAACATGCATGTGGAACCTAGAGTATGATCAACCATGTGATCGGGAGACGTGTTCAAATATGTCTCAGTTTTCATACCCTGGTACTCCGGTGCAACATTCCAAACGCTTTACTAACACTCTCCCCACTTGGAGAGTCAGTCCCTTTAACCTCCTGTTTGGCCCAGTTTGCAATTCCTGCGGAAGATGAACAGGAATAGGGAGAACCAATGAGAGACTAGCTGGAGGTGTCTGGACGGGCAAATTTAACTCTCATTTCCCACCAGGAAGAGGAAATAACCAAAGGCTCAGCGTGCCGTGCCGGAACCAGATTAGGGCCTGAAGCCATCCTGCGGTGTTGCGGCCAGCTCACAAGAGAGTTGAAGAAAGGAGCTCAGGGGCACTGTAATTCACAAACCTGCAGAGTTATAAATGACAGCTATCGTCCAAAACTATACTGAAGTAAGTCTGCCAAGAGGACTTGCAAGCGGGGCAGAATTGCAGGAAACCGATTTCCGGAGGTAGACTGGAATTGCATTGAAAGCATAGGAAAAGAGGCAGAACGTCCACAATGATGCACTTGGCCAAAAAGGGCGTATGCGTTTTTTCCTGAATATATTCAGGAAAAAAGGCATACACCCTTTTTGGCCAACCAAGCAAGCTTGCAATGGAAATCTGCACTACAATGAAGTCTCACTTCCCCCCGGTCAAAAGGGCCATCTGAAAAAAGTGTAAAATCCAGAAAGGGAGGACAGGCCATGGAGAACTGGGAGCCTTGTTATGCTGATGGGCGGGATGTAACTTGCCAACAGACACTCGGAAGAAGTGTATGGTGTTTCCTGAAACATCTAAAAAACAAAGCAACAGACCTAGGGCACTTCCACTTATCGTCCTATAGCTTAGGGAAATTAAAATCAAAAAGACACAGCCACCCCAAATTTTGGGACGCCTCTGTTTACAAGAACCTCATTTACAGTACAAGTTCAACATCGCAGAAAGTGAAAAATGGATAAAGAACTTGTGGTACTTACGTACAATGCAGTATCACTCAGCAATGAAATCTATGTCATCTGGCCCGTAGCAGCATAATGAGTGGATTCAGGTACGATGATTCTAACTGAAATAAGTCACACTGAAAAAGAAACATCATAAGATATCACTAATACACGGAATGTAAACTTGGCTACACAGGAACTGAATTCCAAAACAGAACAGGGTCTCAAATTTAGAAAACCAACTTATGCTTGCTTAAGGGGAAAGGTGAGTTGGGGTGCTGCATAAAACCAGAGATTGAAATGAGCACAGATAAAGTTCCTTAAGCCAAATATGGAATAGACAAGAGCTACTCCTTGCTCAACGAAATGGACTCAACACCCCATATTAAACGCCTAATAATGTACCTGATTAGTAAGTATCTTAAAACCTATGGATTGCTATGTCTCCAAAAGAGAATCAAGCGTGTGTACAGGGGAATAAACGCAGCAGTGATAGGATTGGAGAGGTTCGGTGAGCAAATGAAGACCCTTTGAAGTCATATTGCATGGTACCCATTCCACGGGTCTCAACTCTCCAGGTTTAAGGTATTCTTCCTTCAGTTAAAACATGCATGTGGAACCCAGAGTATGATCAACCGTGTGAACGGGAGACGTGTTCAAATATGTCTCAGTTTTCGTACCCTGGTACTCGGGTGCAACATTCCAGACGCTTTACTAACACTCTCCCGACTTGGAGAGTCAGTCCCTTTAACCTCCTGTTTGGCCCAGTTTGCAATTTCTGCGGAAGATGAACAGGAATAGCGAGAACCAATGAGAGACTAGCTGGAGGTGTCTGGACGGGCAAATTTAACTCTCATTTCCCACCAGGAAGAGGAAATAACCAAAGGCTCAGCGTGCCGTGCCAGAACCAGATTAGGGTCTGAAGCCATCCTGCGGTGTTGCGGCCAGCTCACAAGAAAACGAGTTGAAGAAAGGAGCTCAGGGGCACTGTAATTCACAAACCTGCAGAGTTATAAATGACAACTATCGTCCAAAAATATACTGAAGTAAGGCTGCCAAGAGGACTTGAAAGCGGGGCAGAATTGCAGGAAACCGATTTCAGGAGGTAGACTGGAATTGCATTGAAAGCATAGGAAAAGAGGCAGAACGTCCACAATGATGCACTTGGCCAAAAAGGGCGTATGCGTTTTTTCCTGAATATATTCAGGAAAAAACGCATATGCCCTTTTTGGCCAACCAAGCAAGCTTGCAAAGGAAATCTGCACTACAATGAAGTCTCACTTCCCCCCCCCCCGGTCAAAAGGGTCATCTGAAAAAAGTGTAAAATCCAGAAAGGCAGGACAGGCCATGGAGAACTGGGAGCCTTGTTATGCTGATGGGCGGGATGTCAATTGCCAACAGACACTCGGGAGAAGTGTATGGTGTTTCCTGAAACATCTAAAAAACAAAGCAACAGAGCCTAGGGCACTTCCACTTATGGTCCTATAGCTTAGGGAAATTAAAATCAAAAAGATACAGCCACCCCAATGTTTGGGACGCCTCTGTTTACAAGAACCTCGTTTACCGTACAAGTTCAATATCACAGAAAGTGAAAAATGGATAAAGAACTTGTGGTACTTACGTACAATGCAGTATCACTCAGCAGTGAAATCTATGTCATCAGGCCCGTAGCAGCACAATGAGTGGATTCAGGTACGATGATTCTAACTGAAATAAGTCACACAGAAAAAGAAACATCATAAGATATCAGTAATACACGGAATGTAAACTTGGCTACACAGGAACTGAATTCCAGAACAGAACAGGGTCTCAAATTTAGAAAACCAACTTATGCTTGTTTAAGGGTAAAGGTGAGTTGGGGTGCTGCATAAAACCAGAGATTGAAATGAGCACAGATAAGGTTCCTTAAGCCAAATATGGAATAGACCAGAGCTACTCCTTCCTCAACGAAATGGACTCAACACCCCATATTAAACGCCTAATAATGTACCTGATTAGTAAGTATCTTAAAACCTATGGATTGCTATGTCTCCAAAAGAGAATCAAGCGTGTGTACAGGGGAATAAACGCAGCAGTGATAGGATTGGAGAGGTTCGGTGAGCAAATGAAGACCCTTTGAAGTCATATTGCATGGTACCCATTCCACGGGTCTCAACTCTCCAGGTTTAAGGTATTCTTCCTTCAGTTAAAACATGCATGTGGAACCCAGAGTATGATCAACCGTGTGAACGGGAGACGTGTTCAAATATGTCTCAGTTTTCGTACCCTGGTACTCGGGTGCAACATTCCAGACGCTTTACTAACACTCTCCCGACTTGGAGAGTCAGTCCCTTTAACCTCCTGTTTGGCCCAGTTTGCAATTTCTGCGGAAGATGAACAGGAATAGCGAGAACCAATGAGAGACTAGCTGGAGGTGTCTGGACGGGCAAATTTAACTCTCATTTCCCACCAGGAAGAGGAAATAACCAAAGGCTCAGCGTGCCGTGCCAGAACCAGATTAGGGTCTGAAGCCATCCTGCGGTGTTGCGGCCAGCTCACAAGAAAACGAGTTGAAGAAAGGAGCTCAGGGGCACTGTAATTCACAAACCTGCAGAGTTATAAATGACAACTATCGTCCAAAAATATACTGAAGTAAGGCTGCCAAGAGGACTTGAAAGCGGGGCAGAATTGCAGGAAACCGATTTCAGGAGGTAGACTGGAATTGCATTGAAAGCATAGGAAAAGAGGCAGAACGTCCACAATGATGCACTTGGCCAAAAAGGGCGTATGCGTTTTTTCCTGAATATATTCAGGAAAAAACGCATACGCCCTTTTTGGCCAACCAAGCAAGCTTGCAAAGGAAATCTGCACTACAATGAAGTCTCACTTCCCCCCCCCCCCGGTCAAAAGGGTCATCTGAAAAAGTGTAAAATCCAGAAAGGCAGGACAGGCCATGGAGAACTGGGAGCCTTGTTATGCTGATGGGCGGGATGTCAATTGCCAACAGACACTCGGGAGAAGTGTATGGTGTTTCCTGAAACATCTAAAAAACAAAGCAACAGAGCCTAGGGCACTTCCACTTATGGTCCTATAGCTTAGGGAAATTAAAATCAAAAAGATACAGCCACCCCAATGTTTGGGACGCCTCTGTTTACAAGAACCTCGTTTACCGTACAAGTTCAATATCACAGAAAGTGAAAAATGGATAAAGAACTTGTGGTACTTACGTACAATGCAGTATCACTCAGCAGTGAAATCTATGTCATCAGGCCCGTAGCAGCACAATGAGTGGATTCAGGTACGATGATTCTAACTGAAATAAGTCACACAGAAAAAGAAACATCATAAGATATCAGTAATACACGGAATGTAAACTTGGCTACACAGGAACTGAATTCCAGAACAGAACAGGGTCTCAAATTTAGAAAACCAACTTATGCTTGTTTAAGGGTAAAGGTGAGTTGGGGTGCTGCATAAAACCAGAGATTGAAATGAGCACAGATAAAGTTCCTTAAGCCAAATATGGAATAGACCAGAGCTACTCCTTCCTCAACGAAATGGACTCAACACCCCATATTAAACGCCTAATAATGTACCTGATTAGTAAGTATCTTAAAACCTATGGATTGCTATGTCTCCAAAAGAGAATCAAGCGTGTGTACAGGGGAATAAACGCAGCAGTGATAGGATTGGAGAGGTTCGGTGAGCAAATGAAGACCCTTTGAAGTCATATTGCATGGTACCCATTCCACGGGTCTCAACTCTCCAGGTTTAAGGTATTCTTCCTTCAGTTAAAACATGCATGTGGAACCCAGAGTATGATCAACCGTGTGAACGGGAGACGTGTTCAAATATGTCTCAGTTTTCGTACCCTGGTACTCGGGTGCAACATTCCAGACGCTTTACTAACACTCTCCCGACTTGGAGAGTCAGTCCCTTTAACCTCCTGTTTGGCCCAGTTTGCAATTTCTGCGGAAGATGAACAGGAATAGCGAGAACCAATGAGAGACTAGCTGGAGGTGTCTGAACGGGCAAATTTAACTCTCATTTCCCACCAGGAAGAGGAAATAACCAAAGGCTCAGCGTGCCGTGCCAGAACCAGATTAGGGTCTGAAGCCATCCTGCGGTGTTGCGGCCAGCTCACAAGAAAACGAGTTGAAGAAAGGAGCTCAGGGGCACTGTAATTCACAAACCTGCAGAGTTATAAATGACAACTATCGTCCAAAAATATACTGAAGTAAGGCTGCCAAGAGGACTTGAAAGCGGGGCAGAATTGCAGGAAACCGATTTCAGGAGGTAGACTGGAATTGCATTGAAAGCATAGGAAAAGAGGCAGAACGTCCACAATGATGCACTTGGCCAAAAAGGGCGTATGCGTTTTTTCCTGAATATATTCAGGAAAAAACGCATACGCCCTTTTTGGCCAACCAAGCAAGCTTGCAAAGGAAATCTGCACTACAATGAAGTCTCACTTCCCCCCCCCCGGTCAAAAGGGTCATCTGAAAAAAGTGTAAAATCCAGAAAGGCAGGACAGGCCATGGAGAACTGGGAGCCTTGTTATGCTGATGGGCGGGATGTCAATTGCCAACAGACACTCGGGAGAAGTGTATGGTGTTTCCTGAAACATCTAAAAAACAAAGCAACAGAGCCTAGGGCACTTCCACTTATGGTCCTATAGCTTAGGGAAATTAAAATCAAAAAGATACAGCCACCCCAATGTTTGGGACGCCTCTGTTTACAAGAACCTCGTTTACCGTACAAGTTCAATATCACAGAAAGTGAAAAATGGATAAAGAACTTGTGGTACTTACGTACAATGCAGTATCACTCAGCAGTGAAATCTATGTCATCAGGCCCGTAGCAGCACAATGAGTGGATTCAGGTACGATGATTCTAACTGAAATAAGTCACACAGAAAAAGAAACATCATAAGATATCAGTAATACACGGAATGTAAACTTGGCTACACAGGAACTGAATTCCAGAACAGAACAGGGTCTCAAATTTAGAAAACCAACTTATGCTTGTTTAAGGGTAAAGGTGAGTTGGGGTGCTGCATAAAACCAGAGATTGAAATGAGCACAGATAAAGTTCCTTAAGCCAAATATGGAATAGACCAGAGCTACTCCTTCCTCAACGAAATGGACTCAACACCCCATATTAAACGCCTAATAATGTACCTGATTAGTAAGTATCTTAAAACCTATGGATTGCTATGTCTCCAAAAGAGAATCAAGCGTGTGTACAGGGGAATAAACGCAGCAGTGATAGGATTGGAGAGGTTCGGTGAGCAAATGAAGACCCTTTGAAGTCATATTGCATGGTACCCATTCCACGGGTCTCAACTCTCCAGGTTTAAGGTATTCTTCCTTCAGTTAAAACATGCATGTGGAACCCAGAGTATGATCAACCGTGTGAACGGGAGACGTGTTCAAATATGTCTCAGTTTTCGTACCCTGGTACTCGGGTGCAACATTCCAGACGCTTTACTAACACTCTCCCGACTTGGAGAGTCAGTCCCTTTAACCTCCTGTTTGGCCCAGTTTGCAATTTCTGCGGAAGATGAACAGGAATAGCGAGAACCAATGAGAGACTAGCTGGAGGTGTCTGGACGGGCAAATTTAACTCTCATTTCCCACCAGGAAGAGGAAATAACCAAAGGCTCAGCGTGCCGTGCCAGAACCAGATTAGGGTCTGAAGCCATCCTGCGGTGTTGCGGCCAGCTCACAAGAAAACGAGTTGAAGAAAGGAGCTCAGGGGCACTGTAATTCACAAACCTGCAGAGTTATAAATGACAACTATCGTCCAAAAATATACTGAAGTAAGGCTGCCAAGAGGACTTGAAAGCGGGGCAGAATTGCAGGAAACCGATTTCAGGAGGTAGACTGGAATTGCATTGAAAGCATAGGAAAAGAGGCAGAACGTCCACAATGATGCACTTGGCCAAAAAGGGCGTATGCGTTTTTTCCTGAATATATTCAGGAAAAAACGCATACGCCCTTTTTGGCCAACCAAGCAATCTTGCAAAGGAAATCTGCACTACAATGAAGTCTCACTTCCCCCCCCCCCCGGTCAAAAGGGTCATCTGAAAAAGTGTAAAATCCAGAAAGGCAGGACAGGCCATGGAGAACTGGGAGCCTTGTTATGCTGATGGGCGGGATGTAAATTGCCAACAGACACTCGGGAGAAGTGTATGGTGTTTCCTGAAACATCTAAAAAACAAAGCAACAGAGCCTAGGGCACTTCCACTTATGGTCCTATAGCTTAGGGAAATTAAAATCAAAAAGATACAGCCACCCCAATGTTTGGGACACCTCTGTTTACAAGAACCTCGTTTACTGTACAAGTTCAATATCACAGAAAGTGAAAAATGGATAAAGAACTTGTGGTACTTACGTACAATGCAGTATCACTCAGCAGTGAAATCTATGTCATCAGGCCCGTAGCAGCACAATGAGTGGATTCAGGTATGATGATTCTAACTGAAATAAGTCACACAGAAAAAGAAACATCATAAGATATCACTAATACACGGAATGTAAACTTGGCTACACAGGAACTGAATTACAAAACAGAACAGGGTCTCAAATTTAGAAAACCAACTTATGCTTGTTTAAGGGTAAAGGTGAGTTGGGGTGCTGCATAAAACCAGAGATTGAAATGAGCACAGATAAAGTTCCTTAAGCCAAATATGGAATAGACAAGAGCTACTCCTTGCTCAACGAAATGGACTCAACACCGCATATTAAACGCCTAAGAATGTACCTGACTCTTAAGTATCTTAAAACCTATGGATTGCTATGTCTCCGAAAGAGAATCAAGTATGTGTACAGGGACATAAACGCAGCAGTGATAGGATTGGAGAGGTTCGGTGAGCAAATGAAGACCCTTTGAAGTCATATTGCATGGTACCCATTCCACGGGTTTCAACTACCCAGGTTTAAGGTATTCTTCCTTCAGCTAAAACATGCATGTGGAACCTAGAGTATGATCAACCATGTGATCGGGAGACGTGTTCAAATATGTCTCAGTTTTCATACCCTGGTACTCGGGTGCAACATTCCAGACGCTTTACTCACACCCTCCCGACTTGGAGAGTCAGTCCCTTTAACCTCCTGTTTGGCCCAGTTTGCAATTTCTGCGGAAGATGAACAGGAATAGGGAGAACCAATGAGAGACTAGCTGGAGGTGTCTGGACGGGCAAATTTAACTCTCATTTCCCACCAGGAAGAGGAATTAACCAAAGGCTCAGCGTGCCGTGCCGGAACCAGATTAGGGCCTGAAGCCATCCTGCGGTGTTGCGGCCAGCTCACAAGAAAGCGAGTTGAAGAAAGGAGCTCAGGGGCACTGTAATTCACAAACCTGCAGAGTTATAAATGACAGCTATCGTCCAAAAATATACTGAAGTAAGGCTGCCAAGAGGACTTGAAAGCGGGGCAGAATTGCAGGAAACCGATTTCAGGAGGTAGACTGGAATTGCATTGAAAGCATAGGAAAAGAGGCAGAACGTCCACAATGATGCACTTGGCCAAAAAGGGCGTATGCGTTTTTTCCTGAATATATTCAGGAAACAATGCATACGCCCTTTTTGGCCAACCAAGCAAGCTTGCAAAGGAAATCTGCACTACAATGAAGTCTCACTTCCCCCCGGTCAAAAGGGCCATCTGAAAAAAGTGTAAAATCCAGAAAGGCAGGACAGGCCATGGAGAACTGGGAGCCTTTTTATGCTGATGGGCGGGATGTAACTTGCCAACAGACACTCGGGAGAAGTGTATGGTGTTTCCTGAAACATCTAAAAAACAAAGCAACAGAGCCTAGGGCACTTCCACTTATCGTCCTATAGCTTAGGGAAATTAAAATCAAAAAGACACAGCCACCCCAAAGTTTGGGACGCCTCTGTTTACAAGAACCTCATTTACAGTACAAGTTCAACATCGCAGAAAGTGAAAAATGGATAAAGAACTTGTGGTACTTACGTACAATGCAGTATCACTCAGCAATGAAATCTATGTCATCTGGCCCGTAGCAGCATAATGAGTGGATTCAGGTACGATGATTCTAACTGAAATAAGTCACACAGAAAAAGAAACATCATAAGATATCACTAATACACGGAATGTAAACTTGGCTACACAGGAACTGAATTCCAAAACAGAACAGGGTCTCAAATTTAGAAAACCAACTTATGCTTGTTTAAGGGTAAAGGTGAGTTGGGGTGCTGCATAAAACCAGAGATTGAAATGAGCACAGATAAAGTTCCTTAAGCCAAATATGGAATAGACCAGAGCTACTCCTTCCTCAACGAAATGGACTCAACACCCCATATTAAACGCCTAATAATGTACCTGATTAGTAAGTATCTTAAAACCTATGGATTGCTATGTCTCCAAAAGAGAATCAAGCGTGTGTACAGGGGAATAAACGCAGCAGTGATAGGATTGGAGAGGTTCGGTGAGCAAATGAAGACCCTTTGAAGTCATATTGCATGGTACCCATTCCACGGGTCTCAACTCTCCAGGTTTAAGGTATTCTTCCTTCAGTTAAAACATGCATGTGGAACCCAGAGTATGATCAACCGTGTGAACGGGAGACGTGTTCAAATATGTCTCAGTTTTCGTACCCTGGTACTCGGGTGCAACATTCCAGACGCTTTACTAACACTCTCCCGACTTGGAGAGTCAGTCCCTTTAACCTCCTGTTTGGCCCAGTTTGCAATTTCTGCGGAAGATGAACAGGAATAGCGAGAACCAATGAGAGACTAGCTGGAGGTGTCTGGACGGGCAAATTTAACTCTCATTTCCCACCAGGAAGAGGAAATAACCAAAGGCTCAGCGTGCCGTGCCAGAACCAGATTAGGGTCTGAAGCCATCCTGCGGTGTTGCGGCCAGCTCACAAGAAAACGAGTTGAAGAAAGGAGCTCAGGGGCACTGTAATTCACAAACCTGCAGAGTTATAAATGACAACTATCGTCCAAAAATATACTGAAGTAAGGCTGCCAAGAGGACTTGAAAGCGGGGCAGAATTGCAGGAAACCGATTTCAGGAGGTAGACTGGAATTGCATTGAAAGCATAGGAAAAGAGGCAGAACGTCCACAATGATGCACTTGGCCAAAAAGGGCGTATGCGTTTTTTCCTGAATATATTCAGGAAAAAACGCATACGCCCTTTTTGGCCAACCAAGCAATCTTGCAAAGGAAATCTGCACTACAATGAAGTCTCACTTCCCCCCCCCCCCGGTCAAAAGGGTCATCTGAAAAAGTGTAAAATCCAGAAAGGCAGGACAGGCCATGGAGAACTGGGAGCCTTGTTATGCTGATGGGCGGGATGTAAATTGCCAACAGACACTCGGGAGAAGTGTATGGTGTTTCCTGAAACATCTAAAAAACAAAGCAACAGAGCCTAGGGCACTTCCACTTATGGTCCTATAGCTTAGGGAAATTAAAATCAAAAAGATACAGCCACCCCAATGTTTGGGACACCTCTGTTTACAAGAACCTCGTTTACTGTACAAGTTCAATATCACAGAAAGTGAAAAATGGATAAAGAACTTGTGGTACTTACGTACAATGCAGTATCACTCAGCAGTGAAATCTATGTCATCAGGCCCGTAGCAGCACAATGAGTGGATTCAGGTATGATGATTCTAACTGAAATAAGTCACACAGAAAAAGAAACATCATAAGATATCACTAATACACGGAATGTAAACTTGGCTACACAGGAACTGAATTACAAAACAGAACAGGGTCTCAAATTTAGAAAACCAACTTATGCTTGTTTAAGGGTAAAGGTGAGTTGGGGTGCTGCATAAAACCAGAGATTGAAATGAGCACAGATAAAGTTCCTTAAGCCAAATATGGAATAGACAAGAGCTACTCCTTGCTCAACGAAATGGACTCAACACCGCATATTAAACGCCTAAGAATGTACCTGACTCTTAAGTATCTTAAAACCTATGGATTGCTATGTCTCCGAAAGAGAATCAAGTATGTGTACAGGGACATAAACGCAGCAGTGATAGGATTGGAGAGGTTCGGTGAGCAAATGAAGACCCTTTGAAGTCATATTGCATGGTACCCATTCCACGGGTTTCAACTACCCAGGTTTAAGGTATTCTTCCTTCAGCTAAAACATGCATGTGGAACCTAGAGTATGATCAACCATGTGATCGGGAGACGTGTTCAAATATGTCTCAGTTTTCATACCCTGGTACTCGGGTGCAACATTCCAGACGCTTTACTCACACCCTCCCGACTTGGAGAGTCAGTCCCTTTAACCTCCTGTTTGGCCCAGTTTGCAATTTCTGCGGAAGATGAACAGGAATAGGGAGAACCAATGAGAGACTAGCTGGAGGTGTCTGGACGGGCAAATTTAACTCTCATTTCCCACCAGGAAGAGGAATTAACCAAAGGCTCAGCGTGCCGTGCCGGAACCAGATTAGGGCCTGAAGCCATCCTGCGGTGTTGCGGCCAGCTCACAAGAAAGCGAGTTGAAGAAAGGAGCTCAGGGGCACTGTAATTCACAAACCTGCAGAGTTATAAATGACAGCTATCGTCCAAAAATATACTGAAGTAAGGCTGCCAAGAGGACTTGAAAGCGGGGCAGAATTGCAGGAAACCGATTTCAGGAGGTAGACTGGAATTGCATTGAAAGCATAGGAAAAGAGGCAGAACGTCCACAATGATGCACTTGGCCAAAAAGGGCGTATGCGTTTTTTCCTGAATATATTCAGGAAAAAACGCATACGCCCTTTTTGGCCAACCAAGCAAGCTTGCAAAGGAAATCTGCACTACAATGAAGTCTCACTTCCCCCCGGTCAAAAGGGCCATCTGAAAAAAGTGTAAAATCCAGAAAGGCAGGACAGGCCATGGAGAACTGGGAGCCTTTTTATGCTGATGGGCGGGATGTAACTTGCCAACAGACACTCGGGAGAAGTGTATGGTGTTTCCTGAAACATCTAAAAAACAAAGCAACAGAGCCTAGGGCACTTCCACTTATCGTCCTATAGCTTAGGGAAATTAAAATCAAAAAGACACAGCCACCCCAAAGTTTGGGACGCCTCTGTTTACAAGAACCTCATTTACAGTACAAGTTCAACATCGCAGAAAGTGAAAAATGGATAAAGAACTTGTGGTACTTACGTACAATGCAGTATCACTCAGCAATGAAATCTATGTCATCTGGCCCGTAGCAGCATAATGAGTGGATTCAGGTACGATGATTCTAACTGAAATAAGTCACACAGAAAAAGAAACATCATAAGATATCACTAATACACGGAATGTAAACTTGGCTACACAGGAACTGAATTCCAAAACAGAACAGGGTCTCAAATTTAGAAAACCAACTTATGCTTGCTTAAGGGGAAAGGTGAGTTGGGGTGCTGCATAAAACCAGAGATTGAAATGAGCACAGATAAAGTTCCTTAAGCCAAATATGGAATAGACAAGAGCTACTCCTTGCTCAACGAAATGGACTCAACACCCCATATTAAACGCCTAAGAATGTACCTGACTAGTAAGTATCTTAAAACCTATGGATTGCTATGTCTCCAAAAGAGAATCAAGCGTGTGTACAGGGGCATAAACGCAGCAGTGATAGGATTGGAGAGGTTCGGTGAGCAAATGAAGACCCTTTGAAGTCATATTGCATGGTACCCATTCCACGGGTCTCAACTCTCCAGTTTTAAGGTATTCTTCCTTCAGCTAAAACATGCATGTGGAACCCAGAGTATGATCAACCGTGTGAACGGGAGACGTGTTCAAATATGTCTCAGTTTTCCTCCCCTGGTATTCGGGTGCAACATTCCAGACGCTTTACTAACACTCTCCCCACTTGGAGAGTCAGCGCCTTTAACCTCCTGTTTGGCCCAGTTTGCAATTTCTGCGGAAGATGAACAGGAATAGGGAGAACCAATGAGAGACTAGCTGGAGGTGTCTGGACGGGCAAATTTAACTCTCATTTCCCACCAGGAAGAGGAAATAACCAAAGGCTCAGCGTGCCGAGCCGGAACCAGATTAGGGCCTGAAGCCATCCTGTGGTGTTGCGGCCAGCTCACAAGAAAGCGAGTTGAAGAAAGGAGCTCAGGGGCACTGTAATTCACAAACCTGCAGAGTTATAAATGACAGCTATCGTCCAAAAATATACTGAAGTAAGGCTGCCAAGAGGACTTGAAAGCGGGGCAGAATTGCAGGAAACCGATTTCAGGAGGTAGACTGGAATTGCATTGAAAGCATAGGAAAAGAGGCAGAACGTCCACAATGATGTACTTGGCCAAAAAGGGCGTATGCGTTTTTTCCTGAATATATTCAGGAAAAAACGCATACGCCCTTTTTGGCCAACCAAGCAAGCTTGCAAAGGAAATCTGCACTACAATGAAGTCTCACTTCCCCCCGTTCAAAAGGGCCATCTGAAAAAAGTGTAAAATCCAGAAAGGCAGGACAGGCCATGGAGAACTGGGAGCCTTGTTATGCTGATGGGCGGGATGTAACTTGCCAACAGACACTCGGGAGAAGTGTATGGTGTTTCCTGAAACATCTAAAAAACAAAGCAACAGAGCCTAGGGCAATTCCACTTATGGTCCTATAGCTTAGGAAAATTAAAATAAAAAAGACACAGCCACCCCAATGTTTGGGACGCCTCTGTTTACAAGAACCTCGTTTACATTACAAGTTCAACATCGCAGAAAGTGAAAAATGGATAAAGAAGTTGTGGTATTTACTTACAAAGCAATGTCACTCAGCAATGAAATCTATGTCATCTGGCCCGTAGCAGCACAATGAGTGGATTCAGGTATGATGATTCTAACTGAAATAAGTCACACAGAAAAAGAAACATCATAAGATATCACTAATACACGGAATGTAAACTTGGCTACACAGGAACTGAATTCCAGAACAGAACAGGGTCTCAAATTTAGAAAACCAACTTATGCTTGTTTAAGGGTAAAGGTGAGTTGGGGTGCTGCATAAAACCAGAGATTGAAATGAGCACAGATAAGGTTCCTTAAGCCAAATATGGAATAGACCAGAGCTACTCCTTCCTCAACGAAATGGACTCAACACCCCATATTAAACGCCTAATAATGTACCTGATTAGTAAGTATCTTAAAACCTATGGATTGCTATGTCTCCAAAAGAGAATCAAGCGTGTGTACAGGGGAATAAACGCAGCAGTGATAGGATTGGAGAGGTTCGGTGAGCAAATGAAGACCCTTTGAAGTCATATTGCATGGTACCCATTCCACGGGTCTCAACTCTCCAGGTTTAAGGTATTCTTCCTTCAGTTAAAACATGCATGTGGAACCCAGAGTATGATCAACCGTGTGAACGGGAGACGTGTTCAAATATGTCTCAGTTTTCGTACCCTGGTACTCGGGTGCAACATTCCAGACGCTTTACTAACACTCTCCCGACTTGGAGAGTCAGTCCCTTTAACCTCCTGTTTGGCCCAGTTTGCAATTTCTGCGGAAGATGAACAGGAATAGCGAGAACCAATGAGAGACTAGCTGGAGGTGTCTGGACGGGCAAATTTAACTCTCATTTCCCACCAGGAAGAGGAAATAACCAAAGGCTCAGCGTGCCGTGCCAGAACCAGATTAGGGTCTGAAGCCATCCTGCGGTGTTGCGGCCAGCTCACAAGAAAACGAGTTGAAGAAAGGAGCTCAGGGGCACTGTAATTCACAAACCTGCAGAGTTATAAATGACAACTATCGTCCAAAAATATACTGAAGTAAGGCTGCCAAGAGGACTTGAAAGCGGGGCAGAATTGCAGGAAACCGATTTCAGGAGGTAGACTGGAATTGCATTGAAAGCATAGGAAAAGAGGCAGAACGTCCACAATGATGCACTTGGCCAAAAAGGGCGTATGCGTTTTTTCCTGAATATATTCAGGAAAAAACGCATACGCCCTTTTTGGCCAACCAAGCAAGCTTGCAAAGGAAATCTGCACTACAATGAAGTCTCACTTCCCCCCCCCCCCGGTCAAAAGGGTCATCTGAAAAAGTGTAAAATCCAGAAAGGCAGGACAGGCCATGGAGAACTGGGAGCCTTGTTATGCTGATGGGCGGGATGTCAATTGCCAACAGACACTCGGGAGAAGTGTATGGTGTTTCCTGAAACATCTAAAAAACAAAGCAACAGAGCCTAGGGCACTTCCACTTATGGTCCTATAGCTTAGGGAAATTAAAATCAAAAAGATACAGCCACCCCAATGTTTGGGACGCCTCTGTTTACAAGAACCTCGTTTACCGTACAAGTTCAATATCACAGAAAGTGAAAAATGGATAAAGAACTTGTGGTACTTACGTACAATGCAGTATCACTCAGCAGTGAAATCTATGTCATCAGGCCCGTAGCAGCACAATGAGTGGATTCAGGTACGATGATTCTAACTGAAATAAGTCACACAGAAAAAGAAACATCATAAGATATCAGTAATACACGGAATGTAAACTTGGCTACACAGGAACTGAATTCCAGAACAGAACAGGGTCTCAAATTTAGAAAACCAACTTATGCTTGTTTAAGGGTAAAGGTGAGTTGGGGTGCTGCATAAAACCAGAGATTGAAATGAGCACAGATAAAGTTCCTTAAGCCAAATATGGAATAGACCAGAGCTACTCCTTCCTCAACGAAATGGACTCAACACCCCATATTAAACGCCTAATAATGTACCTGATTAGTAAGTATCTTAAAACCTATGGATTGCTATGTCTCCAAAAGAGAATCAAGCGTGTGTACAGGGGAATAAACGCAGCAGTGATAGGATTGGAGAGGTTCGGTGAGCAAATGAAGACCCTTTGAAGTCATATTGCATGGTACCCATTCCACGGGTCTCAACTCTCCAGGTTTAAGGTATTCTTCCTTCAGTTAAAACATGCATGTGGAACCCAGAGTATGATCAACCGTGTGAACGGGAGACGTGTTCAAATATGTCTCAGTTTTCGTACCCTGGTACTCGGGTGCAACATTCCAGACGCTTTACTAACACTCTCCCGACTTGGAGAGTCAGTCCCTTTAACCTCCTGTTTGGCCCAGTTTGCAATTTCTGCGGAAGATGAACAGGAATAGCGAGAACCAATGAGAGACTAGCTGGAGGTGTCTGAACGGGCAAATTTAACTCTCATTTCCCACCAGGAAGAGGAAATAACCAAAGGCTCAGCGTGCCGTGCCAGAACCAGATTAGGGTCTGAAGCCATCCTGCGGTGTTGCGGCCAGCTCACAAGAAAACGAGTTGAAGAAAGGAGCTCAGGGGCACTGTAATTCACAAACCTGCAGAGTTATAAATGACAACTATCGTCCAAAAATATACTGAAGTAAGGCTGCCAAGAGGACTTGAAAGCGGGGCAGAATTGCAGGAAACCGATTTCAGGAGGTAGACTGGAATTGCATTGAAAGCATAGGAAAAGAGGCAGAACGTCCACAATGATGCACTTGGCCAAAAAGGGCGTATGCGTTTTTTCCTGAATATATTCAGGAAAAAACGCATACGCCCTTTTTGGCCAACCAAGCAAGCTTGCAAAGGAAATCTGCACTACAATGAAGTCTCACTTCCCCCCCCCCGGTCAAAAGGGTCATCTGAAAAAAGTGTAAAATCCAGAAAGGCAGGACAGGCCATGGAGAACTGGGAGCCTTGTTATGCTGATGGGCGGGATGTCAATTGCCAACAGACACTCGGGAGAAGTGTATGGTGTTTCCTGAAACATCTAAAAAACAAAGCAACAGAGCCTAGGGCACTTCCACTTATGGTCCTATAGCTTAGGGAAATTAAAATCAAAAAGATACAGCCACCCCAATGTTTGGGACGCCTCTGTTTACAAGAACCTCGTTTACCGTACAAGTTCAATATCACAGAAAGTGAAAAATGGATAAAGAACTTGTGGTACTTACGTACAATGCAGTATCACTCAGCAGTGAAATCTATGTCATCAGGCCCGTAGCAGCACAATGAGTGGATTCAGGTACGATGATTCTAACTGAAATAAGTCACACAGAAAAAGAAACATCATAAGATATCAGTAATACACGGAATGTAAACTTGGCTACACAGGAACTGAATTCCAGAACAGAACAGGGTCTCAAATTTAGAAAACCAACTTATGCTTGTTTAAGGGTAAAGGTGAGTTGGGGTGCTGCATAAAACCAGAGATTGAAATGAGCACAGATAAAGTTCCTTAAGCCAAATATGGAATAGACCAGAGCTACTCCTTCCTCAACGAAATGGACTCAACACCCCATATTAAACGCCTAATAATGTACCTGATTAGTAAGTATCTTAAAACCTATGGATTGCTATGTCTCCAAAAGAGAATCAAGCGTGTGTACAGGGGAATAAACGCAGCAGTGATAGGATTGGAGAGGTTCGGTGAGCAAATGAAGACCCTTTGAAGTCATATTGCATGGTACCCATTCCACGGGTCTCAACTCTCCAGGTTTAAGGTATTCTTCCTTCAGTTAAAACATGCATGTGGAACCCAGAGTATGATCAACCGTGTGAACGGGAGACGTGTTCAAATATGTCTCAGTTTTCGTACCCTGGTACTCGGGTGCAACATTCCAGACGCTTTACTAACACTCTCCCGACTTGGAGAGTCAGTCCCTTTAACCTCCTGTTTGGCCCAGTTTGCAATTTCTGCGGAAGATGAACAGGAATAGCGAGAACCAATGAGAGACTAGCTGGAGGTGTCTGGACGGGCAAATTTAACTCTCATTTCCCACCAGGAAGAGGAAATAACCAAAGGCTCAGCGTGCCGTGCCAGAACCAGATTAGGGTCTGAAGCCATCCTGCGGTGTTGCGGCCAGCTCACAAGAAAACGAGTTGAAGAAAGGAGCTCAGGGGCACTGTAATTCACAAACCTGCAGAGTTATAAATGACAACTATCGTCCAAAAATATACTGAAGTAAGGCTGCCAAGAGGACTTGAAAGCGGGGCAGAATTGCAGGAAACCGATTTCAGGAGGTAGACTGGAATTGCATTGAAAGCATAGGAAAAGAGGCAGAACGTCCACAATGATGCACTTGGCCAAAAAGGGCGTATGCGTTTTTTCCTGAATATATTCAGGAAAAAACGCATACGCCCTTTTTGGCCAACCAAGCAATCTTGCAAAGGAAATCTGCACTACAATGAAGTCTCACTTCCCCCCCCCCCCGGTCAAAAGGGTCATCTGAAAAAGTGTAAAATCCAGAAAGGCAGGACAGGCCATGGAGAACTGGGAGCCTTGTTATGCTGATGGGCGGGATGTAAATTGCCAACAGACACTCGGGAGAAGTGTATGGTGTTTCCTGAAACATCTAAAAAACAAAGCAACAGAGCCTAGGGCACTTCCACTTATGGTCCTATAGCTTAGGGAAATTAAAATCAAAAAGATACAGCCACCCCAATGTTTGGGACACCTCTGTTTACAAGAACCTCGTTTACTGTACAAGTTCAATATCACAGAAAGTGAAAAATGGATAAAGAACTTGTGGTACTTACGTACAATGCAGTATCACTCAGCAGTGAAATCTATGTCATCAGGCCCGTAGCAGCACAATGAGTGGATTCAGGTATGATGATTCTAACTGAAATAAGTCACACAGAAAAAGAAACATCATAAGATATCACTAATACACGGAATGTAAACTTGGCTACACAGGAACTGAATTACAAAACAGAACAGGGTCTCAAATTTAGAAAACCAACTTATGCTTGTTTAAGGGTAAAGGTGAGTTGGGGTGCTGCATAAAACCAGAGATTGAAATGAGCACAGATAAAGTTCCTTAAGCCAAATATGGAATAGACAAGAGCTACTCCTTGCTCAACGAAATGGACTCAACACCGCATATTAAACGCCTAAGAATGTACCTGACTCTTAAGTATCTTAAAACCTATGGATTGCTATGTCTCCGAAAGAGAATCAAGTATGTGTACAGGGACATAAACGCAGCAGTGATAGGATTGGAGAGGTTCGGTGAGCAAATGAAGACCCTTTGAAGTCATATTGCATGGTACCCATTCCACGGGTTTCAACTACCCAGGTTTAAGGTATTCTTCCTTCAGCTAAAACATGCATGTGGAACCTAGAGTATGATCAACCATGTGATCGGGAGACGTGTTCAAATATGTCTCAGTTTTCATACCCTGGTACTCGGGTGCAACATTCCAGACGCTTTACTCACACCCTCCCGACTTGGAGAGTCAGTCCCTTTAACCTCCTGTTTGGCCCAGTTTGCAATTTCTGCGGAAGATGAACAGGAATAGGGAGAACCAATGAGAGACTAGCTGGAGGTGTCTGGACGGGCAAATTTAACTCTCATTTCCCACCAGGAAGAGGAATTAACCAAAGGCTCAGCGTGCCGTGCCGGAACCAGATTAGGGCCTGAAGCCATCCTGCGGTGTTGCGGCCAGCTCACAAGAAAGCGAGTTGAAGAAAGGAGCTCAGGGGCACTGTAATTCACAAACCTGCAGAGTTATAAATGACAGCTATCGTCCAAAAATATACTGAAGTAAGGCTGCCAAGAGGACTTGAAAGCGGGGCAGAATTGCAGGAAACCGATTTCAGGAGGTAGACTGGAATTGCATTGAAAGCATAGGAAAAGAGGCAGAACGTCCACAATGATGCACTTGGCCAAAAAGGGCGTATGCGTTTTTTCCTGAATATATTCAGGAAACAATGCATACGCCCTTTTTGGCCAACCAAGCAAGCTTGCAAAGGAAATCTGCACTACAATGAAGTCTCACTTCCCCCCGGTCAAAAGGGCCATCTGAAAAAAGTGTAAAATCCAGAAAGGCAGGACAGGCCATGGAGAACTGGGAGCCTTTTTATGCTGATGGGCGGGATGTAACTTGCCAACAGACACTCGGGAGAAGTGTATGGTGTTTCCTGAAACATCTAAAAAACAAAGCAACAGAGCCTAGGGCACTTCCACTTATCGTCCTATAGCTTAGGGAAATTAAAATCAAAAAGACACAGCCACCCCAAAGTTTGGGACGCCTCTGTTTACAAGAACCTCATTTACAGTACAAGTTCAACATCGCAGAAAGTGAAAAATGGATAAAGAACTTGTGGTACTTACGTACAATGCAGTATCACTCAGCAATGAAATCTATGTCATCTGGCCCGTAGCAGCATAATGAGTGGATTCAGGTACGATGATTCTAACTGAAATAAGTCACACAGAAAAAGAAACATCATAAGATATCACTAATACACGGAATGTAAACTTGGCTACACAGGAACTGAATTCCAAAACAGAACAGGGTCTCAAATTTAGAAAACCAACTTATGCTTGTTTAAGGGTAAAGGTGAGTTGGGGTGCTGCATAAAACCAGAGATTGAAATGAGCACAGATAAAGTTCCTTAAGCCAAATATGGAATAGACCAGAGCTACTCCTTCCTCAACGAAATGGACTCAACACCCCATATTAAACGCCTAATAATGTACCTGATTAGTAAGTATCTTAAAACCTATGGATTGCTATGTCTCCAAAAGAGAATCAAGCGTGTGTACAGGGGAATAAACGCAGCAGTGATAGGATTGGAGAGGTTCGGTGAGCAAATGAAGACCCTTTGAAGTCATATTGCATGGTACCCATTCCACGGGTCTCAACTCTCCAGGTTTAAGGTATTCTTCCTTCAGTTAAAACATGCATGTGGAACCCAGAGTATGATCAACCGTGTGAACGGGAGACGTGTTCAAATATGTCTCAGTTTTCGTACCCTGGTACTCGGGTGCAACATTCCAGACGCTTTACTAACACTCTCCCGACTTGGAGAGTCAGTCCCTTTAACCTCCTGTTTGGCCCAGTTTGCAATTTCTGCGGAAGATGAACAGGAATAGCGAGAACCAATGAGAGACTAGCTGGAGGTGTCTGGACGGGCAAATTTAACTCTCATTTCCCACCAGGAAGAGGAAATAACCAAAGGCTCAGCGTGCCGTGCCAGAACCAGATTAGGGTCTGAAGCCATCCTGCGGTGTTGCGGCCAGCTCACAAGAAAACGAGTTGAAGAAAGGAGCTCAGGGGCACTGTAATTCACAAACCTGCAGAGTTATAAATGACAACTATCGTCCAAAAATATACTGAAGTAAGGCTGCCAAGAGGACTTGAAAGCGGGGCAGAATTGCAGGAAACCGATTTCAGGAGGTAGACTGGAATTGCATTGAAAGCATAGGAAAAGAGGCAGAACGTCCACAATGATGCACTTGGCCAAAAAGGGCGTATGCGTTTTTTCCTGAATATATTCAGGAAAAAACGCATACGCCCTTTTTGGCCAACCAAGCAATCTTGCAAAGGAAATCTGCACTACAATGAAGTCTCACTTCCCCCCCCCCCCGGTCAAAAGGGTCATCTGAAAAAGTGTAAAATCCAGAAAGGCAGGACAGGCCATGGAGAACTGGGAGCCTTGTTATGCTGATGGGCGGGATGTAAATTGCCAACAGACACTCGGGAGAAGTGTATGGTGTTTCCTGAAACATCTAAAAAACAAAGCAACAGAGCCTAGGGCACTTCCACTTATGGTCCTATAGCTTAGGGAAATTAAAATCAAAAAGATACAGCCACCCCAATGTTTGGGACACCTCTGTTTACAAGAACCTCGTTTACTGTACAAGTTCAATATCACAGAAAGTGAAAAATGGATAAAGAACTTGTGGTACTTACGTACAATGCAGTATCACTCAGCAGTGAAATCTATGTCATCAGGCCCGTAGCAGCACAATGAGTGGATTCAGGTATGATGATTCTAACTGAAATAAGTCACACAGAAAAAGAAACATCATAAGATATCACTAATACACGGAATGTAAACTTGGCTACACAGGAACTGAATTACAAAACAGAACAGGGTCTCAAATTTAGAAAACCAACTTATGCTTGTTTAAGGGTAAAGGTGAGTTGGGGTGCTGCATAAAACCAGAGATTGAAATGAGCACAGATAAAGTTCCTTAAGCCAAATATGGAATAGACAAGAGCTACTCCTTGCTCAACGAAATGGACTCAACACCGCATATTAAACGCCTAAGAATGTACCTGACTCTTAAGTATCTTAAAACCTATGGATTGCTATGTCTCCGAAAGAGAATCAAGTATGTGTACAGGGACATAAACGCAGCAGTGATAGGATTGGAGAGGTTCGGTGAGCAAATGAAGACCCTTTGAAGTCATATTGCATGGTACCCATTCCACGGGTTTCAACTACCCAGGTTTAAGGTATTCTTCCTTCAGCTAAAACATGCATGTGGAACCTAGAGTATGATCAACCATGTGATCGGGAGACGTGTTCAAATATGTCTCAGTTTTCATACCCTGGTACTCGGGTGCAACATTCCAGACGCTTTACTCACACCCTCCCGACTTGGAGAGTCAGTCCCTTTAACCTCCTGTTTGGCCCAGTTTGCAATTTCTGCGGAAGATGAACAGGAATAGGGAGAACCAATGAGAGACTAGCTGGAGGTGTCTGGACGGGCAAATTTAACTCTCATTTCCCACCAGGAAGAGGAATTAACCAAAGGCTCAGCGTGCCGTGCCGGAACCAGATTAGGGCCTGAAGCCATCCTGCGGTGTTGCGGCCAGCTCACAAGAAAGCGAGTTGAAGAAAGGAGCTCAGGGGCACTGTAATTCACAAACCTGCAGAGTTATAAATGACAGCTATCGTCCAAAAATATACTGAAGTAAGGCTGCCAAGAGGACTTGAAAGCGGGGCAGAATTGCAGGAAACCGATTTCAGGAGGTAGACTGGAATTGCATTGAAAGCATAGGAAAAGAGGCAGAACGTCCACAATGATGCACTTGGCCAAAAAGGGCGTATGCGTTTTTTCCTGAATATATTCAGGAAAAAACGCATACGCCCTTTTTGGCCAACCAAGCAAGCTTGCAAAGGAAATCTGCACTACAATGAAGTCTCACTTCCCCCCGGTCAAAAGGGCCATCTGAAAAAAGTGTAAAATCCAGAAAGGCAGGACAGGCCATGGAGAACTGGGAGCCTTTTTATGCTGATGGGCGGGATGTAACTTGCCAACAGACACTCGGGAGAAGTGTATGGTGTTTCCTGAAACATCTAAAAAACAAAGCAACAGAGCCTAGGGCACTTCCACTTATCGTCCTATAGCTTAGGGAAATTAAAATCAAAAAGACACAGCCACCCCAAAGTTTGGGACGCCTCTGTTTACAAGAACCTCATTTACAGTACAAGTTCAACATCGCAGAAAGTGAAAAATGGATAAAGAACTTGTGGTACTTACGTACAATGCAGTATCACTCAGCAATGAAATCTATGTCATCTGGCCCGTAGCAGCATAATGAGTGGATTCAGGTACGATGATTCTAACTGAAATAAGTCACACAGAAAAAGAAACATCATAAGATATCACTAATACACGGAATGTAAACTTGGCTACACAGGAACTGAATTCCAAAACAGAACAGGGTCTCAAATTTAGAAAACCAACTTATGCTTGCTTAAGGGGAAAGGTGAGTTGGGGTGCTGCATAAAACCAGAGATTGAAATGAGCACAGATAAAGTTCCTTAAGCCAAATATGGAATAGACAAGAGCTACTCCTTGCTCAACGAAATGGACTCAACACCCCATATTAAACGCCTAAGAATGTACCTGACTAGTAAGTATCTTAAAACCTATGGATTGCTATGTCTCCAAAAGAGAATCAAGCGTGTGTACAGGGGCATAAACGCAGCAGTGATAGGATTGGAGAGGTTCGGTGAGCAAATGAAGACCCTTTGAAGTCATATTGCATGGTACCCATTCCACGGGTCTCAACTCTCCAGGTTTAAGGTATTCTTCCTTCAGCTAAAACATGCATGTGGAACCCAGAGTATGATCAACCGTGTGAACGGGAGACGTGTTCAAATATGTCTCAGTTTTCCTCCCCTGGTATTCGGGTGCAACATTCCAGACGCTTTACTAACACTCTCCCCACTTGGAGAGTCAGCGCCTTTAACCTCCTGTTTGGCCCAGTTTGCAATTTCTGCGGAAGATGAACAGGAATAGGGAGAACCAATGAGAGACTAGCTGGAGGTGTCTGGACGGGCAAATTTAACTCTCATTTCCCACCAGGAAGAGGAAATAACCAAAGGCTCAGCGTGCCGAGCCGGAACCAGATTAGGGCCTGAAGCCATCCTGTGGTGTTGCGGCCAGCTCACAAGAAAGCGAGTTGAAGAAAGGAGCTCAGGGGCACTGTAATTCACAAACCTGCAGAGTTATAAATGACAGCTATCGTCCAAAAATATACTGAAGTAAGGCTGCCAAGAGGACTTGAAAGCGGGGCAGAATTGCAGGAAACCGATTTCAGGAGGTAGACTGGAATTGCATTGAAAGCATAGGAAAAGAGGCAGAACGTCCACAATGATGTACTTGGCCAAAAAGGGCGTATGCGTTTTTTCCTGAATATATTCAGGAAAAAACGCATACGCCCTTTTTGGCCAACCAAGCAAGCTTGCAAAGGAAATCTGCACTACAATGAAGTCTCACTTCCCCCCGTTCAAAAGGGCCATCTGAAAAAAGTGTAAAATCCAGAAAGGCAGGACAGGCCATGGAGAACTGGGAGCCTTGTTATGCTGATGGGCGGGATGTAACTTGCCAACAGACACTCGGGAGAAGTGTATGGTGTTTCCTGAAACATCTAAAAAACAAAGCAACAGAGCCTAGGGCAATTCCACTTATGGTCCTATAGCTTAGGAAAATTAAAATAAAAAAGACACAGCCACCCCAATGTTTGGGACGCCTCTGTTTACAAGAACCTCGTTTACATTACAAGTTCAACATCGCAGAAAGTGAAAAATGGATAAAGAAGTTGTGGTATTTACTTACAAAGCAATGTCACTCAGCAATGAAATCTATGTCATCTGGCCCGTAGCAGCACAATGAGTGGATTCAGGTATGATGATTCTAACTGAAATAAGTCACACAGAAAAAGAAACATCATAAGATATCACTAATACACGGAATGTAAACTTGGCTACACAGGAACTGAATTACAGAACAGAACAGGGTCTCAAATTTAGAAAACCAACTTATGCTTGCTTCAGGGTAAAGGTGAGTTGGGGTGCTGCATAAAACCAGAGATTGAAATGAGCACAGATAAAGTTCCTTAAGCCAAATATGGAATAGACCAGAGCTACTCCTTCCTCAACGAAATGGACTCAACACCCCATTTTAAACGCCTAATAATGTACCTGATTAGTAAGTATCTTAAAACCTATGGATTGCTATGTCTCCAAAAGAGAATCAAGCGTGTGTACAGGGGAATAAACGCAGCAGTGATAGGATTGGAGAGGTTCGGTGAGCAAATGAAGACCCTTTGAAGTCATATTGCATGGTACCCATTCCACGGGTCTCAACTCTCCAGGTTTAAGGTATTCTTCCTTCAGTTAAAACATGCATGTGGAACCCAGAGTATGATCAACCGTGTGAACGGGAGACGTGTTCAAATATGTCTCAGTTTTCGTACCCTGGTACTCGGGTGCAACATTCCAGACGCTTTACTAACACTCTCCCGACTTGGAGAGTCAGTCCCTTTAACCTCCTGTTTGGCCCAGTTTGCAATTTCTGCGGAAGATGAACAGGAATAGCGAGAACCAATGAGAGACTAGCTGGAGGTGTCTGGACGGGCAAATTTAACTCTCATTTCCCACCAGGAAGAGGAAATAACCAAAGGCTCAGCGTGCCGTGCCAGAACCAGATTAGGGTCTGAAGCCATCCTGCGGTGTTGCGGCCAGCTCACAAGAAAACGAGTTGAAGAAAGGAGCTCAGGGGCACTGTAATTCACAAACCTGCAGAGTTATAAATGACAACTATCGTCCAAAAATATACTGAAGTAAGGCTGCCAAGAGGACTTGAAAGCGGGGCAGAATTGCAGGAAACCGATTTCAGGAGGTAGACTGGAATTGCATTGAAAGCATAGGAAAAGAGGCAGAACGTCCACAATGATGCACTTGGCCAAAAAGGGCGTATGCGTTTTTTCCTGAATATATTCAGGAAAAAACGCATACGCCCTTTTTGGCCAACCAAGCAATCTTGCAAAGGAAATCTGCACTACAATGAAGTCTCACTTCCCCCCCCCCCGGTCAAAAGGGTCATCTGAAAAAGTGTAAAATCCAGAAAGGCAGGACAGGCCATGGAGAACTGGGAGCCTTGTTATGCTGATGGGCGGGATGTAAATTGCCAACAGACACTAGGGAGAAGTGTATGGTGTTTCCTGAAACATCTAAAAAACAAAGCAACAGAGCCTAGGGCACTTCCACTTATGGTCCTATAGCTTAGGGAAATTAAAATCAAAAAGATACAGCCACCCCAATGTTTGGGACACCTCTGTTTACAAGAACCTCGTTTACCGTACAAGTTCAATATCACAGAAAGTGAAAAATGGATAAAGAACTTGTGGTACTTACGTACAATGCAGTATCACTCAGCAGTGAAATCTATGTCATCAGGCCCGTAGCAGCACAATGAGTGGATTCAGGTATGATGATTCTAACTGAAATAAGTCACACAGAAAAAGAAACATCATAAGATATCACTAATACACGGAATGTAAACTTGGCTACACAGGAACTGAATTACAAAACAGAACAGGGTCTCAAATTTAGAAAACCAACTTATGCTTGTTTAAGGGTAAAGGTGAGTTGGGGTGCTGCATAAAACCAGAGATTGAAATGAGCACAGATAAAGTTCCTTAAGCCAAATATGGAATAGACAAGAGCTACTCCTTGCTCAACGAAATGGACTCAACACCGCATATTAAACGCCTAAGAATGTACCTGACTCTTAAGTATCTTAAAACCTATGGATTGCCATGTCTCCGAAAGAGAATCAAGTATGTGTACAGGGACATAAACGCAGCAGTGATAGGATTGGAGAGGTTCGGTGAGCAAATGAAGACCCTTTGAAGTCATATTGCATGGTACCCATTCCACGGGTTTCAACTACCCAGGTTTAAGGTATTCTTCCTTCAGCTAAAACATGCATGTGGAACCTAGAGTATGATCAACCATGTGATCGGGAGACGTGTTCAAATATGTCTCAGTTTTCATACCCTGGTACTCGGGTGCAACATTCCAGACGCTTTACTCACACCCTCCCGACTTGGAGAGTCAGTCCCTTTAACCTCCTGTTTGGCCCAGTTTGCAATTTCTGCGGAAGATGAACAGGAATAGGGAGAACCAATGAGAGACTAGCTGGAGGTGTCTGGACGGGCAAATTTAACTCTCATTTCCCACCAGGAAGAGGAATTAACCAAAGGCTCAGCGTGCCGTGCCGGAACCAGATTAGGGCCTGAAGCCATCCTGCGGTGTTGCGGCCAGCTCACAAGAAAGCGAGTTGAAGAAAGGAGCTCAGGGGCACTGTAATTCACAAACCTGCAGAGTTATAAATGACAGCTATCGTCCAAAAATATACTGAAGTAAGGCTGCCAAGAGGACTTGAAAGCGGGGCAGAATTGCAGGAAACCGATTTCAGGAGGTAGACTGGAATTGCATTGAAAGCATAGGAAAAGAGGCAGAACGTCCACAATGATGCACTTGGCCAAAAAGGGCGTATGCGTTTTTTCCTGAATATATTCAGGAAACAATGCATACGCCCTTTTTGGCCAACCAAGCAAGCTTGCAAAGGAAATCTGCACTACAATGAAGTCTCACTTCCCCCCGGTCAAAAGGGCCATCTGAAAAAAGTGTAAAATCCAGAAAGGCAGGACAGGCCATGGAGAACTGGGAGCCTTTTTATGCTGATGGGCGGGATGTAACTTGCCAACAGACACTCGGGAGAAGTGTATGGTGTTTCCTGAAACATCTAAAAAACAAAGCAACAGAGCCTAGGGCACTTCCACTTATCGTCCTATAGCTTAGGGAAATTAAAATCAAAAAGACACAGCCACCCCAAAGTTTGGGACGCCTCTGTTTACAAGAACCTCATTTACAGTACAAGTTCAACATCGCAGAAAGTGAAAAATGGATAAAGAACTTGTGGTACTTACGTACAATGCAGTATCACTCAGCAATGAAATCTATGTCATCTGGCCCGTAGCAGCATAATGAGTGGATTCAGGTACGATGATTCTAACTGAAATAAGTCACACAGAAAAAGAAACATCATAAGATATCACTAATACACGGAATGTAAACTTGGCTACACAGGAACTGAATTCCAAAACAGAACAGGGTCTCAAATTTAGAAAACCAACTTATGCTTGCTTAAGGGGAAAGGTGAGTTGGGGTGCTGCATAAAACCAGAGATTGAAATGAGCACAGATAAAGTTCCTTAAGCCAAATATGGAATAGACAAGAGCTACTCCTTGCTCAACGAAATGGACTCAACACCCCATATTAAACGCCTAAGAATGTACCTGACTAGTAAGTATCTTAAAACCTATGGATTGCTATGTCTCCAAAAGAGAATCAAGCGTGTGTACAGGGGCATAAACGCAGCAGTGATAGGATTGGAGAGGTTCGGTGAGCAAATGAAGACCCTTTGAAGTCATATTGCATGGTACCCATTCCACGGGTCTCAACTCTCCAGGTTTAAGGTATTCTTCCTTCAGGTAAAACATGCATGTGGAACCCAGAGTATGATCAACCATGTGAACGGGAGACGTGTTCAAATATGTCTCAGTTTTCCTCCCCTGGTACTCGGGTGCAACATTCCAGACGCTTTACTAACACTCTCCCCACTTGGAGAGTCAGCGCCTTTAACCTCCTGTTTGGCCCAGTTTGCAATTTCTGCGGAAGATGAACAGGAATAGGGAGAACCAATGAGAGACTAGCTGGAGGTGTCTGGACGGGCAAATTTAACTCTCATTTCCCACCAGGAAGAGGAAATAACCAAAGGCTCAGCGTGCCGTGCCGGAACCAGATTAGGGCCTGAAGCCATCCTGCGGTGTTGCGGCCAGCTCACAAGAAAGCGAGTTGAAGAAAGGAGCTCAGGGGCACTGTAATTCACAAACCTGCAGAGTTATAAATGACAGCTATCGTCCAAAAATATACTGAAGTAAGGCTGCCAAGAGGACTTGAAAGCGGGGCAGAATTGCAGGAAACCGATTTCAGCAGGTAGACTGGAATTGCATTGAAAGCATAGGAAAAGAGGCAGAACGTCCACAATGATGCACTTGGCCAAAAAGGGCGTATGCGTTTTTTCCTGAATATATTCAGGAAAAAACGCATACGCACTTTTTGGCCAACCAAGCAAGCTTGCAAAGGAAATCTGCACTACAATGAAGTCTCACTTCCCCCTGGTCAAAAGGGCCATCTGAAAAAAGTGTAAAATCCAGAAAGGCAGGACAGGCCATGGAGAACTGGGAGCCTTGTTATGCTGATGGGCGGGATGTAAATTGCCAACAGACACTCGGGAGAAGTGTATGGTGTTTCCTGAAACATCTAAAAAACAAAGCAACAGAGCCTAGGGCACTTCCACTTATGGTCCTCTAGCTTAGGGAAATTAAAATCAAAAAGACACAGCCACCCCAAATTTTGGGACGCCTCTGTTTACAAAAACCTCGTTTACAGTACAAGTTCAACATCGCAGAAAGTGAAAAATGGATAAAGAAGTTGTGGTATTTCCTTACAAAGCAATATCACTCAGCAATGAAATCAATGTCATCAGGCCCTTAGCAGCACAATGAGTGGATTCAGGTATGATGATTCTAACTGAAATAAGTCACACAGAAAAGGAAACATCATAAGATATCAGTAATACACGGAATGTAAACTTGGCTACTCAGGAACTGAATTACAGAACAGAACAGGGTCTCAAATTTAGAAAACCAACTTATGCTTGCTTAAGGGGAAAGGTGAGTTGGGGTGCTGCATAAAACCAGAGATTGAAATGAGCACAGATAAAGTTCCTTAAGCCAAATATGGAATACACAAGAGCTACTCCTTGCTCAATGAAATATACTCAACACCGCATATTAAAGCCTAAGAATGTACCTGACTAGTAAGTATCTTAAAACCTATGGATTGCTATGTCTCCGAAAGAGAATCAAGCATGTGTACAGGGGCATAAACGCAGCAGTGATAGGATTGGAGAGGTTCGGTGAGCAAATGAAGACCCTTTGAAGTCATATTGCATGGTACCTATTCCACGGGTTTCAACTACCCAGGTTTAAGGTATTCTTCCTTCAGCTAAAACATGCATGTGGAACCTAGAGTATGATCAACCATGTGATCGGGAGATGTGTTCAAATATGTCTCAGTTTTCGTACCCTGGTACTCGGGTGTAACATTCCAGACGCTTTACTAACACTCTCCCGACTTGGAGAGTCAGTCCCTTTAACCTCCTGTTTGGCCCAGTTTGCAATTTCTGTGGAAGATGAACAGGAATAGCGAGAACCAATGAGAGACTAGCTGGAGGTGTCTGGACGGGCAAATTTAACTCTCATTTCCCACCAGGAAGAGGAATTAACCAAAGGCTCAGCGTGCCGTGCCGGAACCAGATTAGGGCCTGAAGCCATCCTGCAGTGTTGCCGCCAGGTCACAAGAAAGCGAGTTGAAGAAAGAAGCTCAGGGACACTGTAATTCACAAACCTGCAGAGTTATAAATGACAACTATCGTCCAAAAATATACTGAAGTAAGGCTGCCAAGAGGACTTGAAAGCGGGGCAGAATTGCAGGAAACCGATTTCAGGAGGTAGACTGGAATTGCATTGAAAGCATAGGAAAAGAGGCAGAACGTCCACAATGATGCACTTGGCCAAAAAGGGCATATGCGTTTTTTCCTGAATATATTCAGGAAAAAACGCATACACCCTTTTTCGCCAACCAAGTAAACTTGCAAAGGAAATCTGCACTACAATGAAGTCTCAATTCCCCCCGGTCAAAAGGGCCATCTGCAAAAATTGTAAAATCCAGAAAGGCAGGACAGGCCATGGAGAACTGGGAGCCTAGTTATGCTGATGGGCGGGATGTAAATTGCCAACAGACACTCGGGAGAAGTTTATGGTGTTTCCTGAAACATCTAAGAAACAAAGCAACAGAGCCTAGGGCACTTCCACTTATGCTCCTATAGCTTAGGGAAATTAAAATCAAAAAGACACAGCCACCCCAAAGTTTGGGACGCCTCTGTTTACAAGAACCTCGTTTACCGTACAAGTTCAATATCACAGAAAGTGAAAAATGGATAAAGAACTTGTGGTACTTACGTACAGTGCAGTATCACTCAGCAATGAAATCTATGTCATCAGGCCCTTAGCAGCACAATGAGTGGATTCAGGTATGATGATTCTAACTGAAATAAGTCACACAGAAAAAGAAACATCATAAGGTATCAGTAATACACGGAATGTAAACTTGGCTACACAGGAACTGAATACAGAACAGAACAGGGTCTCAAATTTAGAAAACCAACTTATGCTTGCTTAAGGGGAAAGGTGAGTTGGGGTGCTGCATAAAACCAGAGATTGAAATGAGCACAGATAAAGTTCCTTAAGCCAAATATGGAATAGACAAGAGCTACTCCTTGCTCAACGAAATGGACTCAACACCCCATATTAAACTCCTAAGAATGTACCTGACTTGTAAGCATCTTAAAACCTATGGATTGCTATGTCTCTGAAAGAGAATCAAGAATGTGTACAGGTGCATAAATGCAGCAGTGATAGGATTGGAGAGGTTCGGTGAGCAAATGAAGACCCTTTGAAGTCATATTGCATGATACCCATTCCACGGGTTTCAACTACCCAGGTTTAAGGTATTCTTCCTTCAGCTAAAACATGCATGTGGAACCTAGAGTATGATCAACCATGTGATCGGGAGACGTGTTCAAATATGTCTCAGTTTTCCTCCCCTGGTACTCGGGTGCAACATTCCAGACGCTTTACTAACACTCTCCCCACTTAGAGAGTCAGTCCCTTTAACCTCCTGTTTGGCCCAGTTTGCAATTTCTGTGGAAGATGAACAGGAATAGGGAGAACCAATGAGAGACTAGCTGGAGGTGTCTGGACGGGCAAATTTAACTCTCATTTCCCACTAGGAAGAGGAAATAACCAAAGGCTCAGCGTGCCGTGCCGGAACCAGATTAGGGCCTGAAGCCATCCTGCGGTGTTGCGGCCAGGTCACAAGAAAGCGAGTTGAAGAAAGGAGCTCAGGGGCACTGTAATTCACAAACCTGCAGAGTTATAAATGACAGCTATCGTCCAAAAATATACTGAAGTAAGGCTGCCAAGAGGACTTGAAAGCGGGGCAGAATTGCAGGAAACCGATTTCAGGAGGTAGACTGGAATTGCATTGAAAGCATAGGAAAAGAGGCAGAACGTCCACAATGATGCACTTGGCCAAAAAGGGCGTATGCGTTTTTTCCTGAATATATTCAGGAAAAAACGCATACGCCCTTTTGGCCAACCAAGCAAGCTTGCAAAGGAAATCTGCACTACAATGAAGTCTCACTTCCCCCCGGTCAAAAGGGCCATCTGAAAAAAATGTAAAATCCAGAAAGGCAGGACAGGCCATGGAGAACTGGGAGCCTTGTTATGCTGATGGGCGGGATGTAAATTGCCAACAGACACTCGGGAGAAGTGTATGGTGTTTCCTGAAACATTTAAAAAACAAAGCAACAGAGCCTAGGGCACTTCCACTTATGGTCCTATAGCTTAGGGAAATTAAAATCAAAAAGACACAGCCACCCCAAAATTTGGGACGCCTCTGTTTACAAGAACCTCGTTTACCGTACAAGTCTAATATCACAGAAAGTGAAAAATGGATAAAGAACTTGTGGTACTTATGTACAATGCAGTATCACTCAGCAATGAAATCTATGTCATCAGGCCCGTAGCAGCATAATGAGTGGATTCAGGTATGATGATTCTAACTGAAATAAGTCACACTGAAAAAGAAACATCATAAGATATCACTAATACACGGAATGTAAACTTGGCTACACAGGAACTGAATTCCAAAACAGAACAGGGTCTCAAATTTAGAAAACCAACTTATGCTTGCTTAAGGGGAAAGGTGAGTTGGGGTGCTGCATAAAACCAGAGATTGAAATGAGCACAGATAAAGTTCCTTAAGCCAAATATGGAATAGACCAGAGCTACTCCTTGCTCAACGAAATGGACTCAACACCCCATATTAAACGCCTAATAATGTACCTGATTAGTAAGTATCTTAAAACCTATGGATTGCTATGTCTCCAAAAGAGAATCAAGTGTGTGTACAGGGGAATAAACGCAGCAGTGATAGGATTGGAGAGGTTCGGTGAGCAAATGAAGACCCTTTCAAGTCATATTGCATGGTACCCATTCCATGGGTCTCAACTCTCCAGGTTTAAGGTATTCTTCCTTCAGTTAAAACATGCATGTGGAACCCAGAGTATGATCAACCGTGTGAACGGGAGACGTGTTCAAATATGTCTCAGTTTTCCTCCCCTGGTACTCGGGTGCAACATTCCAGACGCTTTACTAACACTCTCCCCACTTGGAGAGTCAGCGCCTTTAACCTCCTGTTTGGCCCAGTTTGCAATTTCTGCGGAAGATGAACAGGAATAGGGAGAACCAATGACAGACTAGCTGGAGGTGTCTGGACGGGCAAATTTAACTCTCATTTCCCACCAGGAAGAGGAAATAACCAAAGGCTCAGCGTGCCGTGCCGGAACCAGATTAGGGCCTGAAGCCATCCTGCGGTGTTGCGGCCAGCTCACAAGAAAGCGAGTTGAAGAAAGGAGCTCAGGGGCACTGTAATTCACAAACCTGCAGAGTTATAAATGACAGCTATCGTCCAAAAATATACTGAAGTAAGGCTGCCAAGAGGACTTGAAAGCGGGGCAGAATTGCAGGAAACCGATTTCAGGAGGTAGACTGGAATTGCATTGAAAGCATAGGAAAAGAGGCAGAACGTCCACAATGATGTACTTGGCCAAAAAGGGCGTATGCGTTTTTTCCTGAATATATTCAGGAAAAAACGCATACGCCCTTTTTGGCCAACCAAGCAAGCTTGCAAAGGAAATCTGCACTACAATGAAGTCTCACTTCCCCCCGGTCAAAAGGGCCATCTGAAAAAAGTGTAAAATCCAGAAAGGCAGGACAGGCCATGGAGAACTGGGAGCCTTGTTATGCTGATGGGCGGGATGTAAATTGCCAACAGCCACTCGGGAGAAGTGTATGGTGTTTCCTGAAACATCTAAAAAACAAAGCAACAGAGCCTAGGGCACTTCCACTTATGGTCCTATAGCTTAGGAAAATTAAAATAAAAAAGACACCGCCACCCCAAAGTTTGGGACGCCTCTGTTTACAAGAACCTCGTTTACATTACAAGTTCAACATCGCAGAAAGTGAAAAATGGATAAAGAAGTTGTGGTATTTACTTACAAAGCAATGTCACTCAGCAATGAAATCTATGTCATCTGGCCCGTAGCAGCACAATGAGTGGATTCAGGTATGATGATTCTAACTGAAATAAGTCACACAGAAAAAGAAACATCATAAGATATCACTAATACACGGAATGTAAACTTGGCTACACAGGAACTGAATTACAGAACAGAACAGGGTCTCAAATTTAGAAAACCAACTTATGCTTGTTTAAGGGTAAAGGTGAGTTGGGGTGCTGCATAAAACCAGAGATTGAAATGAGCACAGATAAAGTTCCTTAAGCCAAATATGGAATAGACCAGAGCTACTCCTTGCTCAACGAAATGGACTCAACACCGCATATTAAACGCCTAAGAATGTACGTGACTAGTAAGTATCTTATAACCTATGGATTGCTATGTCTCCGAAAGAGAATCAAGCATGTGTACAGGGGCATAAACGCAGCAGTGATAGGATTGGAGAGGTTCGGTGAGCAAATGAAGACCCTTTGAAGTCATATTGCATGGTACCCATTCCACGGGTTTCAACTACCCAGGTTTAAGGTATTCTTCCTTCAGCTAAAACATGCATGTGGAACCTAGAGTATGATCAACCATGTGATCGGGAGACATGCTCAAATATGTCTCAGTTTTCATACTGGTAGTCGGGTGCAACATTCCAGATGCTTTACTAACACTCTCCCAACTTGGAGAGTCAGTCCCTTTAACCTCCTGTTTGGCCCAGTTTGCAATTTCTGCGGAAGATGAACAGGAATAGCGAGAACCAATGAGAGACTAGCTGGAGGTGTCTGGACGGGCAAATTTAACTCTCATTTCCCACCAGGAAGAGGAAATAACCAAAGGCTCAGCGTGCCGTGCCGGAACCAGATTAGGGCCTGAAGTCGTCCTGCGGTGTTGCGGCCAGCTCACAAGAAAGAGAGTTGAAGAAAGGAGCTCAGGGGCACTGTAATTCACAAACCTGCAGAGTTATAAATGACAGCTATCGTCCAAAAATATACTGAAGTAAGGCTGCCAAGAGGACTTGAAAGCGGGGCAGAATTGCAGGAAACCGATTTCAGGAGGTAGACTGGAATTGCATTGAAAGCATAGGAAAAGAGGCAGAACGTCCACAATGATGCACTTGGCCAAAAAGGGCGTATGCGTTTTTTCCTGAATATATTCACTTAAAAAGGCATACGCCCTTTTTGGCCATCCAAGCAAGCTTGCAATGGAAATCTGCACTACAATGAAGTCTCACTTCCCCCCGGTCAAAAGGGCCATCTGAAAAAAGTGTAAAATCCAGAAAGGCAGGACAGGCCATGGAGAACTGGGAGCCTTGTTATGCTGATGGGCGGGATGTAAATTGCCAACAGCCACACGGGAGAAGTGTATGGTGTTTCCTGAAACATCTAAAAAACAAAGCAACAGAGCCTAGGGCACTTCCACTTATGGTCCTACAGCTTAGGGAAATTAAAATCAAAAAGACACAGCCACCCCAAAGTTTGGGACGCCTCTGTTTACAAGAACCTCATTTACAGTACAAGTTCAACATCGCAGAAAGTGAAAAATGGATAAAGAACTTGTGGTACTTACGTACAATGCAGTATCACTCAGCAATGAAATCTATGTCATCAGGCCCTTAGCAGCATAATGAGTGGATTCAGGTACGATGATTCTAACTGAAATAAGTCACACAGAAAAAGAAACATCATAAGATATCACTAATACACGGAATGTAAACTTGGCTACACAGGAACTGAATTCCAAAACAGAACAGGGTCTCAAATTTAGAAAACCAACTTATGCTTGCTTAAGGGGAAAGGTGAGTTGGGGTGCTGCATAAAACCAGAGATTGAAATGAGCACAGATAAAGTTCCTTAAGCCAAATATGGAATAGACAAGAGCTACTCCTTGCTCAACGAAATGGACTCAACACCCCATATTAAACGCCTAAGAATGTACCTGACTAGTAAGTATCTTAAAACCTATGGATTGCTATGTCTCCGAAAGAGAATCAAGCGTGTGTACAGGGGCATAAACGCCGCAGTGATAGGATTGGAGAGGTTCGGTGAGCAAATGAAGACCCTTTGAAGTCATATTGCATGGTACCCATTCCACGGGTCTCAACTACCCAGGTTTAAGGTATTCTTCCTTCAGCTAAAACATGCATGTGGAACCTAGAGTATGATCAACCATGTGATCGGGAGACGTGTTCAAATATGTCTCAGTTTTCGTACCCTGGTACTCGGGTGCAACATTCCAGACGCTTTACTAACACTCTCCCAACTTGGAGAGTCAGTCCCTTTAACCTCCTGTTTGGCCCAGTTTGCAATTTCTGTGGAAGATGAACAGGAATAGCGAGAACCAATGAGAGACTAGCTGGAGGTGTCTGGACGGGCAAATTTAACTCTCATTTCCCACCAGGAAGAGAAATTAACCAAAGGCTCAGCGTGCCGTGCCGGAACCAGATTAGGGCCTGAAGCCATCCTGCGGTGTTGCGGCCAGCTCACAAGAAAGCGAGTTGAAGAAAGGAGCTCAGGGGCACTGTAATTCACAAACCTGCAGAGTTATAAATGACAGCTATCGTCCAAAAATATACTGAAGTAAGGCTGCCAAGAGGACTTGAAAGCGGGGCAGAATTGCAGGAAACCGATTTCAGGAGGTAGACTGGAATTGCATTGAAAGCATAGGAAAAGAGGCAGAACGTCCACAATGATGCACTTGGCCAAAAAGGGTGTATGCGTTTTTTCCTGAATATATTCAGGAAAAAACGCATACGTCCTTTTTGGCCAACCAAGCAAGCTTGCAAAGGAAATCTGCACTACAATGAAGTCTCACTTCCCCCCGGTCAAAAGGGCCATCTGAAAAAAGTGTAAAATCCAGAAAGGCAGGACAGGCCATGGAGAACTGGGAGCCTTGTTATGCTGATGGGCGGGATGTAAATTGCCAACAGACACTCGGGGGAAGTGTATGGTGTTTCCTGAAACATCTAAAAAACAAAGCAACAGAGCCTAGGGCACTTCCACTTATGGTCCTATAGCTTAGGGAAATTAAAATCAAAAAGACACAGCCACCCCAAATTTTGGGACGCCTCTGTTTACAAGAACCTCGTTTACAGTACAAGTTCAACATCGCAGAAAGTGAAAAATGGATAAAGAAGTTGTGGTATTTACTTACAAAGCAATATCACTCAGCAATGAAATCTATGTCATCAGGCCCGTAGCAGCATAATGAGTGGATTCATGTACGATGATTCTAACTGAAATAAGTCACACAGAAAAAGAAACGTCATAAGATATCACTAATACACGGAATGTAAACTTGGCTACACAGGAACTGAATTACAGAACAGAACAGGGTCTCAAATTTAGAAAACCAACTTATGCTTGCTTAAGGGGAAAGGTGAGTTGGGGTGCTGCGTAAAACCAGAGATTGAAATGAGCACAGATAAAGTTCCTTAAGCCAAATATGGAATAGACAAGAGCTACTCCTTGCTCAATGAAATGGACTCAACACCCCATATTAAACGCCTAAGAATGTACATGACTTGTAAGCATCTTAAAACCTATGGATTGCTATGTCTCCAAAAGAGAATCAAGCGTGTGTACAGGGGCATAAACGCAGCAGTGATAGGATTGGAGAGGTTCGGTGAGCAAATGAAGACCCTTTGAAGTCATATTGCATGGTACCCATTCCACGGGTCTCAACTCTCCAGGTTTAATGTATTCTTCCTTCAGCTAAAACATGCATGTGGAACCCAGAGTATGATCAACCATGTGAACGGGAGACGTGTTCAAATATGTCTCAGTTTTCCTCCCCTGGTACTCGGGTGCAACATTCCAGACGCTTTACTAACACTCTCCCCACTTGGAGAGTCAGCGCCTTTAACCTCCTGTTTGGCCCAGTTTGCAATTTCTGCGGAAGATGAACAGGAATAGGGAGAACCAATGAGAGACTAGCTGGAGGTGTCTGGACGGGCAAATTTAACTCTCATTTCCCACCAGGAAGAGGAAATAACCAAAGGCTCAGCGTGCCGTGCTGGAACGAGATTAGGGCCTGAAGCCATCCTGCGGTGTTGCGGCCAGCTCACAAGAAAGCGAGTTGAAGAAAGGAGCTCAGGGGCACTGTAATTCACAAACCTGCAGAGTTATAAATGACAGCTATCGTCCAAAAATATACTGAAGTAAGGCTGCCAAGAGGACTTGAAAGCGGGGCAGAATTGCAGGAAACCGATTTCAGCAGGTAGACTGGAATTGCATTGAAAGCATAGGAAAAGAGGCAGAACGTCCACAATGATGCACTTGGCCAAAAAGGGCGTATGCGTTTTTTCCTGAATATATTCAGGAAAAAACGCATACGCCCTTTTTGGCCAACCAAGCAAGCTTGCAAAGGAAATCTGCACTACAATGAAGTCTCACTTCCCCCTGGTCAAAAGGGCCATCTGAAAAAAGTGTAAAATCCAGAAAGGCAGGACAAGCCATGGAGAATTGGGAGCCTTGTTATGCTGATGGGCGGGATGTAAATTGCCAACAGACACTCGGGAGAAGTGTATGGTGTTTCCTGAAACATCTAAAAAACAAAGCAACAGAGCCTAGGGCACTTCCACTTATGGTCCTCTAGCTTAGGGAAATTAAAATCAAAAAGACACAGCCACCCCAAATTTTGGGACGCCTCTGTTTACAAAAACCTCGTTTACAGTACAAGTTCAACATCGCAGAAAGTGAAAAATGGATAAAGAAGTTGTGGTATTTCCTTACAAAGCAATATCACTCAGCAATGAAATCAATGTCATCAGGCCCTTAGCAGCACAATGAGTGGATTCAGGTATGATGATTCTAACTGAAATAAGTCACACAGAAAAGGAAACATCATAAGATATCAGTAATACACGGAATGTAAACTTGACTACTCAGGAGCTGAATTACAGAACAGAACAGGGTCTCAAATTTAGAAAACCAACTTATGCTTGCTTAAGGGGAAAGGTGAGTTGGGGTGCTGCATAAAACCAGAGATTGAAATGAGCACAGATAAAGTTCCTTAAGCCAAATATGGAATAGACAAGAGCTACTCCTTGCTCAATGAAATATACTCAACACCGCATATTAAACGCCTAAGAATGTACCTGACTAGTAAGTATCTTAAAACCTATGGATTGCTATGTCTCCGAAAGAGAATCAAGCATGTGTACAGGGGCATAAACGCAGCAGTGATAGGATTGGAGAGGTTCGGTGAGCAAATGAAGACCCTTTGAAGTCATATTGCATGGTACCAATTCCACGGGTTTCAACTACCCAGGTTTAAGGTATTCTTCCTTCAGCTAAAACATGAATGTGGAACCTAGAGTATGATCAACCATGTGATCAGGAGACGTGTTCAAATATGTCTCAGTTTTTGTACCCTGGTACTCGGGTGCAACATTCCAGACGCTTTACTAACAGTCTCCCCACTTGGAGAGTCAGTCCCTTTAACCTCCTGTTTGGCCCAGTTTGCAATTTCTGCGGAAGATGAACAGGAATAGCGAGAACCAATGAGAGACTAGCTGGAGGTGTCTGGACGGGCAAATTTAACTCTCATTTCCCACCAGGAAGAGGAATTAACCAAAGGCTCAGCGTGCCATGCCGGAACCAGATTAGGGCCTGAAGCCATCCTGCAGTGTTGCCGCCAGGTCACAAGAAAGCGAGTTGAAGAAAGAAGCTCAGGGACACTGTAATTCACAAACCTGCAGAGTTATAAATGACAACTATCGTCCAAAAATATACTGAAGTAAGGCTGCCAAGAGGACTTGAAAGCGGGGCAGAATTGCAGAAAACCGATTTCAGGAGGTAGACTGGAATTGCATTGAAAGCATAGGAAAAGAGGCAGAACGTCCACAATGATGCACTTGGCCAAAAAGGGCATATGCGTTTTTTCCTGAATATATTCAGGAAAAAACGCATACGCCCTTTTTCGCCAACCAAGTAAACTTGCAAAGGAAATCTGCACTACAATGAAGTCTCAATTCCCCCCGGTCAAAAGGGCCATCTGCAAAAAGTGTAAAATCCAGAAAGGCAGGACAGGCCATGGAGAACTGGGAGCCTTGTTATGCTGATGGGCGGGATGTAAATTGCCAACAGACACTCGGGAGAAGTGTATGGTGTTTCCTGAAACATCTAAGAAACAAAGCAACAGAGCCTAGGGCACTTCCACTTATGCTCCTATAGCTTAGGGAAATTAAAATCAAAAGACACAGCCACCCCAAAGTTTGGGACGCCTCTGTTTACAAGAACCTCGTTTACCGTACAAGTTCAATATCACAGAAAGTGAAAAATGGATAAAGAACTTGTGGTACTTACGTACAGTGCAGTATCACTCAGCAATGAAATCTATGTCATCAGGCCCTTAGCAGCACAATGAGTGGATTCAGGTATGATGATTCTAACTGAAATAAGTCACACAGAAAAAGAAACATCATAAGGTATCAGTAATACACGGAATGTAAACTTGGCTACACAGGAACTGAATACAGAACAGAACAGGGTCTCAAATTTAGAAAACCAACTTATGCTTGCTTAAGGGGAAAGGTGAGTTGGGGTGCTGCATAAAACCAGAGATTGAAATGAGCACAGATAAAGTTCCTTAAGCCAAATATGGAATAGACAAGAGCTACTCCTTGCTCAACGAAATGGACTAAACACCCCATATTAAACGCCTAAGAATGTACCTGACTTGTAAGCATCTTAAAACCTATGGATTGCTATGTCTCCGAAAGAGAATCAAGAATGTGTACAGGTGCATAAATGCAGCAGTGATAGGATTGGAGAGGTTCGGTGAGCAAATGAAGACCCTTTGAAGTCATATTGCATGATACCCATTCCACGGGTTTCAACTACCCAGGTTTAAGGTATTCTTCCTTCAGCTAAAACATGCATGTGGAACCTAGAGTATGATCAACCATGTGATCGGGAGACGTGTTCAAATATGTCTCAGTTTTCCTCCCCTGGTACTCGGGTGCAACATTCCAGACGCTTTACTAACACTCTCCCCACTTAGAGAGTCAGTCCCTTTAACCTCCTGTTTGGCCCAGTTTGCAATTTCTGCGGAAGATGAACAGGAATAGGGAGAACCAATGAGAGACTAGCTGGAGGTGTCTGGACGGGCAAATTTAACTCTCATTTCCCACCAGGAAGAGGAAATAACCAAAGGCTCAGCGTGCCGTGCCGGAACCAGATTAGGGCCTGTAGCCATCCTGCGGTGTTGCGGCCAGGTCACAAGAAAGCGAGTTGAAGAAAGGAGCTCAGGGGCCCTGTAATTCACAAACCTGCAGAGTTATAAATGACAGCTATCGTCCAAAAATATACTGAAGTAAGGCTGCCAAGAGGACTTGAAAGCGGGGCAGAATTGCAGGAAACCGATTTCAGGAGGTAGATTGGAATTGCATTGAAAGCATAGGAAAAGAGGCAGAACGTCCACAATGATGCACTTGGCCAAAAAGGGCGTATGCGTTTTTTCCTGAATATATTCAGGAAAAAACGCATACGCCCTTTTTGGCCAACCAAGCAAGCTTGCAAAGGAAATCTGCACTACAATGAAGTCTCACTTCCCCCCGGTCAAAAGGGCCATCTGAAAAAAATGTAAAATCCAGAAAGGCAGGACAGGCCATGGAGAACTGGGAGCCTTGTTATGCTGATGGGCGGGATGTAAATTGCCAACAGACACTCGGGAGAAGTGTATGGTGTTTCCTGAAACATTTAAAAAACAAAGCAACAGAGCCTAGGGCACTTCCACTTATGGTCCTATAGCTTAGGGAAATTAAAATCAAAAAGACACAGCCACCCCAAATTTTGGGACGCCTCTGTTTACAAGAACCTCGTTTACAGTACAAGTTCAACATCGCAGAAAGTGAAAAATGGATAAAGAAGTTGTGGTATTTACTTACAAAGCAATATCACTCAGCAATGAAATCTATGTCATCAGGCCCGTAGCAGCATAATGAGTGGATTCATGTACGATGATTCTAACTGAAATAAGTCACACAGAAAAAGAAACGTCATAAGATATCACTAATACACGGAATGTAAACTTGGCTACACAGGAACTGAATTACAGAACAGAACAGGGTCTCAAATTTAGAAAACCAACTTATGCTTGCTTAAGGGGAAAGGTGAGTTGGGGTGCTGCGTAAAACCAGAGATTGAAATGAGCACAGATAAAGTTCCTTAAGCCAAATATGGAATAGACAAGAGCTACTCCTTGCTCAATGAAATGGACTCAACACCCCATATTAAACGCCTAAGAATGTACATGACTTGTAAGCATCTTAAAACCTATGGATTGCTATGTCTCCAAAAGAGAATCAAGCGTGTGTACAGGGGCATAAACGCAGCAGTGATAGGATTGGAGAGGTTCGGTGAGCAAATGAAGACCCTTTGAAGTCATATTGCATGGTACCCATTCCACGGGTCTCAACTCTCCAGGTTTAATGTATTCTTCCTTCAGCTAAAACATGCATGTGGAACCCAGAGTATGATCAACCATGTGAACGGGAGACGTGTTCAAATATGTCTCAGTTTTCCTCCCCTGGTACTCGGGTGCAACATTCCAGACGCTTTACTAACACTCTCCCCACTTGGAGAGTCAGCGCCTTTAACCTCCTGTTTGGCCCAGTTTGCAATTTCTGCGGAAGATGAACAGGAATAGGGAGAACCAATGAGAGACTAGCTGGAGGTGTCTGGACGGGCAAATTTAACTCTCATTTCCCACCAGGAAGAGGAAATAACCAAAGGCTGAGCGTTCCGTGCTGGAACGAGATTAGGGCCTGAAGCCATCCTGCGGTGTTGCGGCCAGCTCACAAGAAAGCGAGTTGAAGAAAGGAGCTCAGGGGCACTGTAATTCACAAACCTGCAGAGTTATAAATGACAGCTATCGTCCAAAAATATACTGAAGTAAGGCTGCCAAGAGGACTTGAAAGCGGGGCAGAATTGCAGGAAACCGATTTCAGCAGGTAGACTGGAATTGCATTGAAAGCATAGGAAAAGAGGCAGAACGTCCACAATGATGCACTTGGCCAAAAAGGGCGTATGCGTTTTTTCCTGAATATATTCAGGAAAAAACGCATACGCCCTTTTTGGCCAACCAAGCAAGCTTGCAAAGGAAATCTGCACTACAATGAAGTCTCACTTCCCCCTGGTCAAAAGGGCCATCTGAAAAAAGTGTAAAATCCAGAAAGGCAGGACAAGCCATGGAGAATTGGGAGCCTTGTTATGCTGATGGGCGGGATGTAAATTGCCAACAGACACTCGGGAGAAGTGTATGGTGTTTCCTGAAACATCTAAAAAACAAAGCAACAGAGCCTAGGGCACTTCCACTTATGGTCCTATAGCTTAGGGAAATTAAAATCAAAAAGATACAGCCACCCCAATGTTTGGGACGCCTCTGTTTACAAGAACCTCGTTTACCGTACAAGTTCAATATCACAGAAAGTGAAAAATGGATAAAGAACTTGTGGTACTTACGTACAATGCAGTATCACTCAGCAATGAAATCTATGTCATCAGGCCCTTAGCAGCATAATGAGTGGATTCAGGTACGATGATTCTAACTGAAATAAGTCACACAGAAAAAGAAACATCATAAGATATCACTAATACACGGAATGTAAACTTGGCTACACAGGAACTGAATTCCAAAACAGAACAGGGTCTCAAATTTAGAAAACCAACTTATGCTTGCTTAAGGGGAAAGGTGAGTTGGGGTGCTGCATAAAACCAGAGATTGAAATGAGCACAGATAAAGTTCCTTAAGCCAAATATGGAATAGACAAGAGCTACTCCTTGCTCAACGAAATGGACTCAACACCCCATATTAAACGCCTAAGAATGTACCTGACTAGTAAGTATCTTAAAACCTATGGATTGCTATGTCTCCGAAAGAGAATCAAGCGTGTGTACAGGGGCATAAACGCCGCAGTGATAGGATTGGAGAGGTTCGGTGAGCAAATGAAGACCCTTTGAAGTCATATTGCATGGTACCCATTCCACGGGTCTCAACTACCCAGGTTTAAGGTATTCTTCCTTCAGCTAAAACATGCATGTGGAACCCAGAGTATGATCAACCATGTGAACGGGAGACGTGTTCAAATATGTCTCAGTATTCCTCCCCTGGTACTCGGGTGCAACATTCCAGACGCTTTACTAACACTCTCCCCACTTGGAGAGTCAGCGCCTTTAACCTCCTGTTTGGCCCAGTTTGCAATTTCTGCGGAAGATGAACAGGAATAGGGAGAACCAATGAGAGACTAGCTGGAGGTGTCTGGACGGGCAAATTTAACTCTCATTTCCCACCAGGAAGAGGAAATAACCAAAGGCTCAGCGTGCCGTGCTGGAACGAGATTAGGGCCTGAAGCCATCCTGCGGTGTTGCGGCCAGCTCACAAGAAAGCGAGTTGAAGAAAGGAGCTCAGGGGCACTGTAATTCACAAACCTGCAGAGTTATAAATGACAGCTATCGTCCAAAAATATACTGAAGTAAGGCTGCCAAGAGGACTTGAAAGCGGGGCAGAATTGCAGGAAACCGATTTCAGCAGGTAGACTGGAATTGCATTGAAAGCATAGGAAAAGAGGCAGAACGTCCACAATGATGCACTTGGCCAAAAAGGGCGTATGCGTTTTTTCCTGAATATATTCAGGAAAAAACGCATACGCCCTTTTTGGCCAACCAAGCAAGCTTGCAAAGGAAATCTGCACTACAATAAAGTCTCACTTCCCCCTGGTCAAAAGGGCCATCTGAAAAAAGTGTAAAATCCAGAAAGGCAGGACAAGCCATGGAGAATTGGGAGCCTTGTTATGCTGATGGGCGGGATGTAAATTGCCAACAGACACTCGGGAGAAGTGTATGGTGTTTCCTGAAACATCTAAAAAACAAAGCAACAGAGCCTAGGGCACTTCCACTTATGGTCCTCTAGCTTAGGGAAATTAAAATCAAAAAGACACAGCCACCCCAAATTTTGGGACGCCTCTGTTTACAAAAACCTCGTTTACAGTACAAGTTCAACATCGCAGAAAGTGAAAAATGGATAAAGAAGTTGTGGTATTTCCTTACAAAGCAATATCACTCAGCAATGAAATCAATGTCATCAGGCCCTTAGCAGCACAATGAGTGGATTCAGGTATGATGATTCTAACTGAAATAAGTCACACAGAAAAGGAAACATCATAAGATATCAGTAATACACGGAATGTAAACTTGACTACTCAGGAGCTGAATTACAGAACAGAACAGGGTCTCAAATTTAGAAAACCAACTTATGCTTGCTTAAGGGGAAAGGTGAGTTGGGGTGCTGCATAAAACCAGAGATTGAAATGAGCACAGATAAAGTTCCTTAAGCCAAATATGGAATAGACAAGAGCTACTCCTTGCTCAATGAAATATACTCAACACCGCATATTAAACGCCTAAGAATGTACCTGACTAGTAAGTATCTTAAAACCTATGGATTGCTATGTCTCCGAAAGAGAATCAAGCATGTGTACAGGGGCATAAACGCAGCAGTGATAGGATTGGAGAGGTTCGGTGAGCAAATGAAGACCCTTTGAAGTCATATTGCATGGTACCAATTCCACGGGTTTCAACTACCCAGGTTTAAGGTATTCTTCCTTCAGCTAAAACATGAATGTGGAACCTAGAGTATGATCAACCATGTGATCAGGAGACGTGTTCAAATATGTCTCAGTTTTTGTACCCTGGTACTCGGGTGCAACATTCCAGACGCTTTACTAACAGTCTCCCCACTTGGAGAGTCAGTCCCTTTAACCTCCTGTTTGGCCCAGTTTGCAATTTCTGCGGAAGATGAACAGGAATAGCGAGAACCAATGAGAGACTAGCTGGAGGTGTCTGGACGGGCAAATTTAACTCTCATTTCCCACCAGGAAGAGGAATTAACCAAAGGCTCAGCGTGCCATGCCGGAACCAGATTAGGGCCTGAAGCCATCCTGCAGTGTTGCCGCCAGGTCACAAGAAAGCGAGTTGAAGAAAGAAGCTCAGGGACACTGTAATTCACAAACCTGCAGAGTTATAAATGACAACTATCGTCCAAAAATATACTGAAGTAAGGCTGCCAAGAGGACTTGAAAGCGGGGCAGAATTGCAGGAAACCGATTTCAGGAGGTAGACTGGAATTGCATTGAAAGCATAGGAAAAGAGGCAGAACGTCCACAATGATGCACTTCGCCAAAAAGGGCATATGCGTTTTTTCCTGAATATATTCAGGAAAAAACGCATACGCCCTTTTTCGCCAACCAAGTAAACTTGCAAAGGAAATCTGCACTACAATGAAGTCTCAATTCCCCCCGGTCAAAAGGGCCATCTGCAAAAAGTGTAAAATCCAGAAAGGCAGGACAGGCCATGGAGAACTGGGAGCCTTGTTATGCTGATGGGCGGGATGTAAATTGCCAACAGACACTCGGGAGAAGTGTATGGTGTTTCCTGAAACATCTAAGAAACAAAGCAACAGAGCCTAGGGCACTTCCACTTATGCTCCTATAGCTTAGGGAAATTAAAATCAAAAGACACAGCCACCCCAAAGTTTGGGACGCCTCTGTTTACAAGAACCTCGTTTACCGTACAAGTTCAATATCACAGAAAGTGAAAAATGGATAAAGAACTTGTGGTACTTACGTACAGTGCAGTATCACTCAGCAATGAAATCTATGTCATCAGGCCCTTAGCAGCACAATGAGTGGATTCAGGTATGATGATTCTAACTGAAATAAGTCACACAGAAAAAGAAACATCATAAGGTATCAGTAATACACGGAATGTAAACTTGGCTACACAGGAACTGAATACAGAACAGAACAGGGTCTCAAATTTAGAAAACCAACTTATGCTTGCTTAAGGGGAAAGGTGAGTTGGGGTGCTGCATAAAACCAGAGATTGAAATGAGCACAGATAAAGTTCCTTAAGCCAAATATGGAATAGACAAGAGCTACTCCTTGCTCAACGAAATGGACTAAACACCCCATATTAAACGCCTAAGAATGTACCTGACTTGTAAGCATCTTAAAACCTATGGATTGCTATGTCTCCGAAAGAGAATCAAGAATGTGTACAGGTGCATAAATGCAGCAGTGATAGGATTGGAGAGGTTCGGTGAGCAAATGAAGACCCTTTGAAGTCATATTGCATGATACCCATTCCACGGGTTTCAACTACCCAGGTTTAAGGTATTCTTCCTTCAGCTAAAACATGCATGTGGAACCTAGAGTATGATCAACCATGTGATCGGGAGACGTGTTCAAATATGTCTCAGTTTTCCTCCCCTGGTACTCGGGTGCAACATTCCAGACGCTTTACTAACACTCTCCCCACTTAGAGAGTCAGTCCCTTTAACCTCCTGTTTGGCCCAGTTTGCAATTTCTGCGGAAGATGAACAGGAATAGGGAGAACCAATGAGAGACTAGCTGGAGGTGTCTGGACGGGCAAATTTAACTCTCATTTCCCACCAGGAAGAGGAAATAACCAAAGGCTCAGCGTGCCGTGCCGGAACCAGATTAGGGCCTGTAGCCATCCTGCGGTGTTGCGGCCAGGTCACAAGAAAGCGAGTTGAAGAAAGGAGCTCAGGGGCCCTGTAATTCACAAACCTGCAGAGTTATAAATGACAGCTATCGTCCAAAAATATACTGAAGTAAGGCTGCCAAGAGGACTTGAAAGCGGGGCAGAATTGCAGGAAACCGATTTCAGGAGGTAGACTGGAATTGCATTGAAAGCATAGGAAAAGAGGCAGAACGTCCACAATGATGCACTTGGCCAAAAAGGGCGTATGCGTTTTTTCCTGAATATATTCAGGAAAAAACGCATACGCCCTTTTTGGCCAACCAAGCAAGCTTGCAAAGGAAATCTGAACTACAATGAAGTCTCACTTCCCCCCGGTCAAAAGGGCCATCGGAAAAAAGTGTAAAATCCAGAAAGGCAGGACAGGCCATGGAGAACTGGGAGCCTTGTTATGCTGATGGGCGGGATGTAAATTGCCAACAGACACTCGGGAGAAGTGTATGGTGTTTCCTGAAACATCTAAAAAACAAAGCAACAGAGCCTAGGGCACTTCCACTTATGGTCCTATAGCTTAGGGAAATTAAAATCAAAAAGACACAGCCACCCCAAAGTTTGGGACGCCTCTGTTTACAAGAACCTCATTTACAGTACAAGTTCAACATCGCAGAAAGTGAAAAATGGATAAAGAACTTGTGGTACTTACGTACAATGCAGTATCACTCAGCAATGAAATCTATGTCATCAGGCCCGTAGCAGCATAATGAGTGGATTCAGGTATGATGATTCTAACTGAAATAAGTCACACTGAAAAAGAAACATCATAAGATATCACTAATACACGGAATGTAAACTTGGCTACACAGGAACTGAATTCCAAAACAGAACAGGGTCTCAAATTTAGAAAACCAACTTATGCTTGCTTAAGGGGAAAGGTGAGTTGGGGTGCTGCATGAAACCAGAGATTGAAATGAGCACAGATAAAGTTCCTTAAGCCAAATATGGAAAAGACCAGAGCTACTCCTTGCTCAACGAAATGGACTCAACACCCCATATTAAACGCCTAATAATGTACCTGATTAGTAAGTATCTTAAAACCTATGGATTGCTATGTCTCCAAAAGAGAATCAAGCGTGTGTACAGGGGAATAAACGCAGCAGTGATAGGATTGGAGAGGTTCGGTGAGCAAATGAAGACCCTTTCAAGTCATATTGCATGGTACCCATTCCACGGGTCTCAACTCTCCAGGTTTAAGGTATTCTTCCTTCAGTTAAAACATGCATGTGGAACCCAGAGTATGATCAACCATGTGAACGGGAGACGTGTTCAAATATGTCTCAGTTTTCCTCCCCTGGTACTCGGGTGCAACATTCCAGACGCTTTACTAACACTCTCCCCACTTGGAGAGTCAGCGCCTTTAAACTCCTGTTTGGCCCAGTTTGCAATTTCTGCAGAATATGAACAGGAATAGGGAGAACCAATGACAGACTAGCTGGAGGTGTCTCGACGGGCAAATTTAACTCTCATTTCCCACCAGGAAGAGGAAATAACCAAAGGCTCAGCGTGCCGTGCCGGAACCAGATTAGGGCCTGAAGCCATCCTGCGGTGTTGCGGCCAGCTCACAAGAAAGCGAGTTGAAGAAAGGAGCTCAGGGGCACTGTAATTCACAAACCTGCAGAGTTATAAATGACAGCTATCGTCCAAAAATATACTGAAGTAAGGCTGCCAAGAGGACTTGAAAGCGGGGCAGAATTGCAGGAAACCGATTCCAGGAGGTAGACTGGAATTGCATTGAAAGCATAGGAAAAGAAGCAGAACGTCCACAATGATGCACTTGGCCAAAAAGGGCGTATGCGTTTTTTCCTGAATATATTCAGGAAAAAACGCATACGCCCTTTTTGGCCAACCAAGCAAGCTTGCAAAGGAAATCTGCACTACAATGAAGTCTCACTTCCCCCCGGTCAAAAGGGCCATCTGAAAAAAGTGTAAAATCCAGAAAGGCAGGACAGGCCATGGAGAACTGGGAGCCTTGTTATGCTGATGGGCGGGATGTAAACTGCCAACAGACACTCGGGAGAAGTGTATGGTGTTTCCTGAAACATCTAAAAAACAAAGCAACAGAGCCTAGGGCACTTCCACTTATGATCCTATAGCTTAGGGAAATTAAAATCAGAAAGACACAGCCATCCCAAATTTGGGACGCCTCTGTATACAAGAACCTCGTTTACCGTACAAGTTCAATATCACAGAAAGTGAAAAATGGATAAAGAACTTGTGGTACTTACGTACAATGCAGTATCACTCAGCAATGAAATCTATGTCATCAGGCCCGTAGCAGCATAATGAGTGGATTCAGGTACGATGATTCTAACTGAAATAAGTCACACAGAAAAAGAAACATCATAAGATATCACTAATACACGGAATGTAAACTTGGCTACACAGGAACTGAATTCCAAAACAGAACAGGGTCTCAAATTTAGAAAACCAACTTATGCTTGCTTAAGGGTAAAGGTGAGTTGGGGTGCTGCGTAAAACCAGAGATTGAAATGAGCACAGATAAAGTTCCTTAAGCCAAATATGGAATAGACAAGAGCTACTCCTTGCTCAACGAAGTGGACTCAACACCGCATATTAAACGCCTAAGAATGTACCTGACTAGTAAGTATCTTAAAACCTATGGATTGCTATGTCTCTGAAAGAGAATCAAGCATGTGTACAGGGGCATAAACGCAGCAGTGATAGGATTGGAGATGTTCGGTGAGCAAATGAAGACCCTTTGAAGTCATATTGCACGGTGCCCATTCCACGGGTCTCCACTACCCAGGTTTAAGGTATTCTGCCTTCAGCTAAAACATGCATGTGGAACCTAGAGTATGATCAACAATGTGATCGGGAGACGTGTTCAAATATGTCTCAGTTTTTGTACCCTGGTACTCGGGTGCAACATTCCAGATGCCTTACTAACACTCTCCCGACTTGTAGAGTCAGTCCCTTTACCCTCCTGTTTGGCCCAGTTTGCAATTTCTGCGGAAGATGAACAGGAATAGCGAGAACCAATGAGAGACTAGCTGGAGGTGTCTGGACGGGCAAATTTAACTCTCATTTCCCACCAGGAAGAGGAATTAACCAAAGGCTCAGCATGCCGTGCCGGAACCAGATTAGGGCCTGAAGCCATCCTGCGGTGTTGCGGCCAGCTCACAAGAAAGCGAGTTGAAGAAAGGAGCTCAGGGGCACTGTAATTCACAAACCTGCAGAGTTATAAATGACAGCTATCGTCCAAAAATATACTGAAGTAAGGCTGCCAAGAGGACTTGAAAGCGGGGCAGAATTGCAGGAATCCGATTTCAGGAGGTAGACTGGAATTGCATTGAAAGCATAGGAAAAGAGGCAGAACGTCCACAATGATGCACTTGGCCAAAAAGGGCGTATGCGTTTTTTCCTGAATATATTCAGGAAAAAACGCATACGCCCTTTTTGGCCAACCAAGCAAATTTGCAAAGAAAATCTGCACTACAATGAAGTCTCACTTCCCCCCGGTCAAAAGGGCCATCGGAAAAAAGTGTAAAATCCAGAAAGGCAGGACAGGCCATGGAGAACTGGGAGCCTTGTTATTCTGATGGGCGGGATGTAAACTGCCAACAGACACTTGGGAGAAGTGTATGGTGTTTCCTGAAACATCTAAAAAACAAAGCAACAGAGCCTAGGGCACTTCCACTTATGGTCCTATAGCTTAGGGAAATTAAAATCAAAAAGACACAGCCACCCCAAATTTGGGACGCCTCTGTATACAAGAACCTCGTTTACCGTACAAGTTCAATATCACAGAAAGTGAAAAATGGATAAAGAACTTGTGGTACTTACGTACAATGCAGTATCACTCAGCAATGAAATCTATGTCATCAGGCCCGTAGCAGCATAATGAGTGGATTCAGGTACGATGATTCTAACTGAAATAAGTCACACAGAAAAAGAAACATCATAAGATATCACTAATATACGGAATGTAAACTTGGCTACACAGGAACTGAATTCCAAAACAGAACAGGGTCTCAAATTTAGAAAACCAACTTATGCTTGCTTAAGGGGAAAGGTGAGTTGGGGTGCTGCATAAAACCAGAGATTGAAATGAGCACAGATAAAGTTCCTTAAGCCAAATATGGAATAGACAAGAGCTACTCCTTGCTCAACGAAATGGACTCAACACCCCATATTAAACGCCTAAGAATGTACCTGACTAGTAAGTATCTTAAAACCTATGGATTGCTATGTCTCCAAAAGAGAATCAAGCGTGTGTACAGGGGCATAAACGCAGCAGTGATAGGATTGGAGAGTTTCGGTGAGCAAATGAAGACCCTTTGAAGTCATATTGCATGGTACCCATTCCACGGGTTTCAATTACCCAGGTTTAAGGTATTCTTCCTTCAGCTAAAACATGCATGTGGAACCTAGAGTATGATCAACCATGTGATCGGGAGACGTGTTCAAATATGTCTCAGTTTTCGTACCCTGGTACTCGGGTGCAACATTCCAGACGCTTTACTAACACTCTCCCGACTTGGAGAGTCAGTCCCTTTAACCTCCTGTTTGGCCCAGTTTGCAATTCCTGCGGAAGATGAACAGGAATAGGGAGAACCAATGAGAGACTAGCTGGAGGTGTCTGGACGGGCAAATTTAACTCTCATTTCCCACCAGGAAGAGGAAATAACCAAAGGCTCAGCGTGCCGTGCCGGAACCAGATTAGGGCCTGAAGCCATCCTGCGGTGTTGCGGCCAGCTCACAAGAAAGCGAGTTGAAGAAAGGAGCTCAGGGGCACTGTAATTCACAAACCTGCAGAGTTATAAATGACAGCTATCGTCCAAAAATATACTGAAGTAAGGCTGCCAAGAGGACTTGAAAGCGGGGCAGAATTGCAGGAAACCGATTTCAGGAGGTAGACTGGAATTGCATTGAAAGCATAGGAAAAGAGGCAGAACGTCCACAATGATGCACTTGGCCAAAAAGGGCGTATGCGTTTTTTCCTGAATATATTCAGGAAAAAACGCATACGCCCTTTTTGGCCAACCAAGCAAGCTTGCAAAGGAAATCTGCACTACAATGAAGTCTCACTTCCCCCCGGTCAAAAGGGCCATCTGAAAAAAGTGTAAAATCCAGAAAGGCAGGACAGGCCATGGAGAACTGGGAGCCTTGTTATGCTGATGGGCGGGATGTAAATTGCCAACAGACACTTGGGAGAAGTGTATGGTGTTTCCTGAAACATCTAAAAAACAAAGCAACAGAGCCTAGGGCACTTCCACTTATGGTCCTATAGCTTAGGGAAATTAAAATCAAAAAGACACAGCCACCCCAAAGTTTGGGACGCCTCTGTTTACAAGAACCTCGTTTACAGTACAAGTTCAACATCGCAGAAATTGAAAAATGGATAACGAAGTTGTGGTATTTACTTACAAAGCAATATCACTCAGCAATGAAATCTATGTCATCAGGCCCTTAGCAGCACAATGAGTGGATTCAGGTATGATGATTCTAACTGAAATAAGTCACACAGAAAAAGAAACATCATAAGATATCTCTAATACACGGAATGTAAACTTGGCTACACAGGAACTGAATTACAAAACAGAACAGGGTCTCAAATTTAGAAAACCAACTTATGCTTGCTTAAGGGTAAAGGTGAGTTGGGGTGCTGCATAAAACCAGAGATTGAAATGAGCACAGATAAAGTTCCTTAAGCCAAATATGGAATAGACCAGAGCTACTCCTTGCTCAACGAAATGGACTCAACACCCCATATTAAACGCCTAAGAATGTACCTGACTAGTAAGTATCTTAAAACCTATGGATTGCTATGTCTCCAAAAGAGAATCAAGCGTGTGTACAGGGGCATAAACGCAGCAGTGATAGGATTGGAGAGGTTCGGTGAGCAAATGAAGACCCTTTGAAGTCATATTGCATGGTACCCATTCCACGGGTGTCAACTCTCCAGGTTTAAGGTATTCTTCCTTAAGCTAAAACATGCATGTGGAACCCAGATTATGATCAACCGTGTGAACGGGAGACGTGTTCAAATATGTCTCAGTTTTCCTCCCCTGGTACTCGGGTGCAACATTCCAGACGCTTTACTAACACTCTCCCCACTTGGAGAGTCAGCACCTTTAACCTCCTGTTTGGCCCAGTTTGCAATTTCTGCGGAAGATGAACAGGAATAGGGAGAACCAATGAGAGACTAGCTGGAGGTGTCTGGACGGGCAAATTTAACTCTCATTTCCCACCAGGAAGAGGAAATAACCAAAGGCTCAGCGTGCCGTGCCAGAACCAGATTAGGGCCTGAAGCCATCCTGCGGTGTTGCGGCCAGCTCACAAGAAAGCGAGTTGAAGAAAGGAGCTCAGGGGCACTGTAATTCACAAACCTGCAGAGTTATAAATGACAGCTATCGTCCAAAAATATACTGAAGTAAGGCTGCCAAGAGGACTTGAAAGCGGGGCAGAATTGCAGGAAACCGATTTCAGGAGGTAGACTGGAATTGCATTGAAAGCATAGGAAAAGAGGCAGAACGTCCACAATGATGCACTTGGCCAAAAAGGGCGTATGCGTTTTTTCCTGAATATATTCAGGAAAAAACGCATACGCCCTTTTTGGCCAACCAAGCAAGCTTGCAAAGGAAATCTGCACTACAATGAAGTCTCACTTCCCCCCGGTCAAAAGGGCCATCTGAAAAAAGTGTAAAATCCAGAAAGGCAGGACAGGCCATGGAGAACTGGGAGCCTTGTTATGCTGATGGGCGGGATGTAAATTGCCAACAGACACTTGGGAGAAGTGTATGGTGTTTCCTGAAACATCTAAAAAACAAAGCAACAGAGCCTAGGGCACTTCCACTTATGGTCCTATAGCTTAGGGAAATTAAAATCAAAAAGACACAGCCACCCCAAATTTTGGGACGCCTCTGTTTACAAGAACCTCGTTTACAGTACAAGTTCAACATCGCAGAAAGTGAAAAATGGATAAAGAAGTTGTGGTATTTACTTACAAAGCAATATCACTCAGCAATGAAATCTATGTCATCAGGCCCGTAGCAGCATAATGAGTGGATTCATGTACGATGATTCTAACTGAAATAAGTCACACAGAAAAAGAAACGTCATAAGATATCACTAATACACGGAATGTAAACTTGGCTACACAGGAACTGAATTACAGAACAGAACAGGGTCTCAAATTTAGAAAACCAACTTATGCTTGCTTAAGGGGAAAGGTGAGTTGGGGTGCTGCGTAAAACCAGAGATTGAAATGAGCACAGATAAAGTTCCTTAAGCCAAATATGGAATAGACAAGAGCTACTCCTTGCTCAATGAAATGGACTCAACACCCCATATTAAACGCCTAAGAATGTACATGACTTGTAAGCATCTTAAAACCTATGGATTGCTATGTCTCCAAAAGAGAATCAAGCGTGTGTACAGGGGCATAAACGCAGCAGTGATAGGATTGGAGAGGTTCGGTGAGCAAATGAAGACCCTTTGAAGTCATATTGCATGGTACCCATTCCACGGGTCTCAACTCTCCAGGTTTAATGTATTCTTCCTTCAGCTAAAACATGCATGTGGAACCCAGAGTATGATCAACCATGTGAACGGGAGACGTGTTCAAATATGTCTCAGTTTTCCTCCCCTGGTACTCGGGTGCAATATTCCAGACGCTTTACTAACATTCTCCCCACTTGGAGAGTCAGCGCCTTTAACCTCCTGTTTGGCCCAGTTTGCAATTTCTGCGGAAGATGAACAGGAATAGGGAGAACCAATGAGAGACTAGCTGGAGGTGTCTGGACGGGCAAATTTAACTCTCATTTCCCACCAGGAAGAGGAAATAACCAAAGGCTCAGCGTGCCGTGCCAGAACCAGATTAGGGCCTGAAGCCATCCTGCGGTGTTGCGGCCAGCTCACAAGAAAGCGAGTTGAAGAAAGGAGCTCAGGGGCACTGTAATTCACAAACCTGCAGAGTTATAAATGACAGCTATCGTCCAAAAATATACTGAAGTAAGGCTGCCAAGAGGACTTGAAAGCGGGGCAGAATTGCAGGAAACCGATTTCAGGAGGTAGACAGGAATTGCATTGAAAGCATAGGAAAAGAGGCAGAACGTCCACAATGATGCACTTAGCCAAAAGGGCGTATGCGTTTTTTCCTGAATATATTCAGGAAAAAACGCATACGCCCTTTTTGGCCAACCAAGCAAGCTTGCAAAGGAAATCTGCACTACAATGAAGTCTCACTTCCCCCCGGTCAAAAGCGACATCTGAAAAAAGTGTAAAATCCAGAAAGGCAGGACAGGCCATGGAGAACTGGGAGCCTTGTTATGCTGATGGGCGGGATGTAAATTGCCAACAGACACTCGGGAGAAGTGTATGGTGTTTCCTGAAACATCTAAAAAACAAAGCAACAGAGCCTAGGGCACTTCCACTTATGGTCCTATAGCTTAGGGAAATTAAAATAAAAAAGACACAGCCACCCAAAAGTTTGGGACGCCTCTGTTTACAAGAACCTCGTTTACCGTACAAGTTCAATATCACAGAAAGTGAAAAATGGATAAAGAACTTGTGGTACTTACGTACAATGCAGTATCACTCAGCAATGAAATCTATGTCATCAGGCCCGTAGCAGCATAATGAGTGGATTCAGGTATGATGATTCTAACTGAAATAAGTCACACAGAAAAAGAAACATCATAAGATATCAGTAATACACGGAATGTAAACTTGGCTACACAGGAACTGAATTACGGAACAGAACAGGGTCTCAAATTTAGAAAACCAACTTATGCTTGCTTAAGGGTAAAGGTGAGTTGGGGTGCTGCGTAAAACCAGAGATTGAAATGAGCACAGATAAAGTTCCTTAAGCCAAATATGGAATAGAGAAGAGCTACTCATTGCTCAACGAAGTGGACTCAACACCGCATATTAAACGCCTAAGAATGTACCTGACTAGTAAGTATCTTAAAACCTATGGATTGCTATGTCTCTGAAAGAGAATCAAGCATGTGTACAGGGGCATAAACGCAGCAGTGATAGGATTGGAGATGTTCGGTGAGCAAATGAAGACCCTTTGAAGTCATATTGCACGGTGCCCATTCCACGGGTCTCCACTACCCAGGTTTAAGGTATTCTGCCTTCAGCTAAAACATGCATGTGGAACCTAGAGTATGATCAACAATGTGATCGGGAGACGTGTTCAAATATGTCTCAGTTTTTGTACCCTGGTACTCGGGTGCAACATTCCAGATGCTTTACTAACACTCTCCCGACTTGTAGAGTCAGTCCCTTTACCCTCCTGTTTGGCCCAGTTTGCAATTTCTGCGGAAGATGAACAGGAATAGCGAGAACCAATGAGAGACTAGCTGGAGGTGTCTGGACGGGCAAATTTAACTCTCATTTCCCACCAGGAAGAGGAATTAACCAAAGGCTCAGCATGCCGTGCCGGAACCAGATTAGGGCCTGAAGCCATCCTGCGGTGTTGCGGCCAGCTCACAAGAAAGCGAGTTGAAGAAAGGAGCTCAGGGGCACTGTAATTCACAAACCTGCAGAGTTATAAATGACAGCTATCGTCCAAAAATATACTGAAGTAAGGCTGCCAAGAGGACTTGAAAGCGGGGCAGAATTGCAGGAAACCGATTCCAGGAGGTAGACTGGAATTGCATTGAAAGCATAGGAAAAGAAGCAGAACGTCCACAATGATGCACTTGGCCAAAAAGGGCGTATGCGTTTTTTCCTGAATATATTCAGGAAAAAACGCATACGCCCTTTTTGGCCAACCAAGCAAGCTTGCAAAGGAAATCTGCACTACAATGAAGTCTCACTTCCCCCCGGTCAAAAGGGCCATCTGAAAAAAGTGTAAAATCCAGAAAGGCAGGACAGGCCATGGAGAACTGGGAGCCTTGTTATGCTGATGGGCGGGATGTAAACTGCCAACAGACACTCGGGAGAAGTGTATGGTGTTTCCTGAAACATCTAAAAAACAAAGCAACAGAGCCTAGGGCACTTCCACTTATGGTCCTATAGCTTAGGGAAATTAAAATCAGAAAGACACAGCCATCCCAAATTTGGGACGCCTCTGTATACAAGAACCTCGTTTACCGTACAAGTTCAATATCACAGAAAGTGAAAAATGGATAAAGAACTTGTGGTACTTACGTACAATGCAGTATCACTCAGCAATGAAATCTATGTCATCAGGCCCGTAGCAGCATAAGGAGTGGATTCAGGTACGATGATTCTAACTGAAATAAGTCACACAGAAAAAGAAACATCATAAGATATCACTAATACACGGAATGTAAACTTGGCTACACAGGAACTGAATTCCAAAACAGAACAGGGTCTCAAATTTAGAAAACCAACTTATGCTTGCTTAAGGGTAAAGGTGAGTTGGGGTGCTGCGTAAAACCAGAGATTGAAATGAGCACAGATAAAGTTCCTTAAGCCAAATATGGAATAGACAAGAGCTACTCCTTGCTCAACGAAGTGGACTCAACACCGCATATTAAACGCCTAAGAATGTACCTGACTAGTAAGTATCTTAAAACCTATGGATTGCTATGTCTCTGAAAGAGAATCAAGCATGTGTACAGGGGCATAAACGCAGCAGTGATAGGATTGGAGATGTTCGGTGAGCAAATGAAGACCCTTTGAAGTCATATTGCACGGTGCCCATTCCACGGGTCTCCACTACCCAGGTTTAAGGTATTCTGCCTTCAGCTAAAACATGCATGTGGAACCTAGAGTATGATCAACAATGTGATCGGGAGACGTGTTCAAATATGTCTCAGTTTTTGTACCCTGGTACTCGGGTGCAACATTCCAGATGCCTTACTAACACTCTCCCGACTTGTAGAGTCAGTCCCTTTACCCTCCTGTTTGGCCCAGTTTGCAATTTCTGCGGAAGATGAACAGGAATAGCGAGAACCAATGAGAGACTAGCTGGAGGTGTCTGGACGGGCAAATTTAACTCTCATTTCCCACCAGGAAGAGGAATTAACCAAAGGCTCAGCATGCCGTGCCGGAACCAGATTAGGGCCTGAAGCCATCCTGCGGTGTTGCGGCCAGCTCACAAGAAAGCGAGTTGAAGAAAGGAGCTCAGGGGCACTGTAATTCACAAACCTGCAGAGTTATAAATGACAGCTATCGTCCAAAAATATACTGAAGTAAGGCTGCCAAGAGGACTTGAAAGCGGGGCAGAATTGCAGGAATCCGATTTCAGGAGGTAGACTGGAATTGCATTGAAAGCATAGGAAAAGAGGCAGAACGTCCACAATGATGCACTTGGCCAAAAAGGGCGTATGCGTTTTTTCCTGAATATATTCAGGAAAAAACGCATACGCCCTTTTTGGCCAACCAAGCAAATTTGCAAAGAAAATCTGCACTACAATGAAGTCTCACTTCCCCCCGGTCAAAAGGGCCATCGGAAAAAAGTGTAAAATCCAGAAAGGCAGGACAGGCCATGGAGAACTGGGAGCCTTGTTATTCTGATGGGCGGGATGTAAACTGCCAACAGACACTTGGGAGAAGTGTATGGTGTTTCCTGAAACATCTAAAAAACAAAGCAACAGAGCCTAGGGCACTTCCACTTATGGTCCTATAGCTTAGGGAAATTAAAATCAAAAAGACACAGCCACCCCAAATTTGGGACGCCTCTGTATACAAGAACCTCGTTTACCGTACAAGTTCAATATCACAGAAAGTGAAAAATGGATAAAGAACTTGTGGTACTTACGTACAATGCAGTATCACTCAGCAATGAAATCTATGTCATCAGGCCCGTAGCAGCATAATGAGTGGATTCAGGTACGATGATTCTAACTGAAATAAGTCACACAGAAAAAGAAACATCATAAGATATCACTAATATACGGAATGTAAACTTGGCTACACAGGAACTGAATTCCAAAACAGAACAGGGTCTCAAATTTAGAAAACCAACTTATGCTTGCTTAAGGGGAAAGGTGAGTTGGGGTGCTGCATAAAACCAGAGATTGAAATGAGCACAGATAAAGTTCCTTAAGCCAAATATGGAATAGACAAGAGCTACTCCTTGCTCAACGAAATGGACTCAACACCCCATATTAAACGCCTAAGAATGTACCTGACTAGTAAGTATCTTAAAACCTATGGATTGCTATGTCTCCAAAAGAGAATCAAGCGTGTGTACAGGGGCATAAACGCAGCAGTGATAGGATTGGAGAGTTTCGGTGAGCAAATGAAGACCCTTTGAAGTCATATTGCATGGTACCCATTCCACGGGTTTCAATTACCCAGGTTTAAGGTATTCTTCCTTCAGCTAAAACATGCATGTGGAACCTAGAGTATGATCAACCATGTGATCGGGAGACGTGTTCAAATATGTCTCAGTTTTCGTACCCTGGTACTCGGGTGCAACATTCCAGACGCTTTACTAACACTCTCCCGACTTGGAGAGTCAGTCCCTTTAACCTCCTGTTTGGCCCAGTTTGCAATTCCTGCGGAAGATGAACAGGAATAGGGAGAACCAATGAGAGACTAGCTGGAGGTGTCTGGACGGGCAAATTTAACTCTCATTTCCCACCAGGAAGAGGAAATAACCAAAGGCTCAGCGTGCCGTGCCGGAACCAGATTAGGGCCTGAAGCCATCCTGCGGTGTTGCGGCCAGCTCACAAGAAAGCGAGTTGAAGAAAGGAGCTCAGGGGCACTGTAATTCACAAACCTGCAGAGTTATAAATGACAGCTATCGTCCAAAAATATACTGAAGTAAGGCTGCCAAGAGGACTTGAAAGCGGGGCAGAATTGCAGGAAACCGATTTCAGGAGGTAGACTGGAATTGCATTGAAAGCATAGGAAAAGAGGCAGAACGTCCACAATGATGCACTTGGCCAAAAAGGGCGTATGCGTTTTTTCCTGAATATATTCAGGAAAAAACGCATACGCCCTTTTTGGCCAACCAAGCAAGCTTGCAAAGGAAATCTGCACTACAATGAAGTCTCACTTCCCCCCGGTCAAAAGGGCCATCTGAAAAAAGTGTAAAATCCAGAAAGGCAGGACAGGCCATGGAGAACTGGGAGCCTTGTTATGCTGATGGGCGGGATGTAAATTGCCAACAGACACTTGGGAGAAGTGTATGGTGTTTCCTGAAACATCTAAAAAACAAAGCAACAGAGCCTAGGGCACTTCCACTTATGGTCCTATAGCTTAGGGAAATTAAAATCAAAAAGACACAGCCACCCCAATGTTTGGGACGCCTCTGTTTACAAGAACCTCGTTTACCGTACAAGTTCAACATCGCAGAAATTGAAAAATGGATAACGAAGTTGTGGTATTTACTTACAAAGCAATATCACTCAGCAATGAAATCTATGTCATCAGGCCCTTAGCAGCACAATGAGTGGATTCAGGTATGATGATTCTAACTGAAATAAGTCACACAGAAAAAGAAACATCATAAGATATCTCTAATACACGGAATGTAAACTTGGCTACACAGGAACTGAATTACAAAACAGAACAGGGTCTCAAATTTAGAAAACCAACTTATGCTTGCTTAAGGGTAAAGGTGAGTTGGGGTGCTGCATAAAACCAGAGATTGAAATGAGCACAGATAAAGTTCCTTAAGCCAAATATGGAATAGACCAGAGCTACTCCTTGCTCAACGAAATGGACTCAACACCCCATATTAAACGCCTAAGAATGTACCTGACTAGTAAGTATCTTAAAACCTATGGATTGCTATGTCTCCAAAAGAGAATCAAGCGTGTGTACAGGGGCATAAACGCAGCAGTGATAGGATTGGAGAGGTTCGGTGAGCAAATGAAGACCCTTTGAAGTCATATTGCATGGTACCCATTCCACGGGTGTCAACTCTCCAGGTTTAAGGTATTCTTCCTTAAGCTAAAACATGCATGTGGAACCCAGATTATGATCAACCGTGTGAACGGGAGACGTGTTCAAATATGTCTCAGTTTTCCTCCCCTGGTACTCGGGTGCAACATTCCAGACGCTTTACTAACACTCTCCCCACTTGGAGAGTCAGCACCTTTAACCTCCTGTTTGGCCCAGTTTGCAATTTCTGCGGAAGATGAACAGGAATAGGGAGAACCAATGAGAGACTAGCTGGAGGTGTCTGGACGGGCAAATTTAACTCTCATTTCCCACCAGGAAGAGGAAATAACCAAAGGCTCAGCGTGCCGTGCCAGAACCAGATTAGGGCCTGAAGCCATCCTGCGGTGTTGCGGCCAGCTCACAAGAAAGCGAGTTGAAGAAAGGAGCTCAGGGGCACTGTAATTCACAAACCTGCAGAGTTATAAATGACAGCTATCGTCCAAAAATATACTGAAGTAAGGCTGCCAAGAGGACTTGAAAGCGGGGCAGAATTGCAGGAAACCGATTTCAGGAGGTAGACTGGAATTGCATTGAAAGCATAGGAAAAGAGGCAGAACGTCCACAATGATGCACTTGGCCAAAAAGGGCGTATGCGTTTTTTCCTGAATATATTCAGGAAAAAACGCATACGCCCTTTTTGGCCAACCAAGCAAGCTTGCAAAGGAAATCTGCACTACAATGAAGTCTCACTTCCCCCCGGTCAAAAGGGCCATCTGAAAAAAGTGTAAAATCCAGAAAGGCAGGACAGGCCATGGAGAACTGGGAGCCTTGTTATGCTGATGGGCGGGATGTAAATTGCCAACAGACACTCGGGGGAAGTGTATGGTGTTTCCTGAAACATCTAAAAAACAAAGCAACAGAGCCTAGGGCACTTCCACTTATGGTCCTATAGCTTAGGGAAATTAAAATCAAAAAGAAACAGCCACCCCAAATTTTGGGACGCCTCTGTTTACAAGAACCTCGTTTACAGTACAAGTTCAACATCGCAGAAAGTGAAAAATGGATAAAGAAGTTGTGGTATTTACTTACAAAGCAATATCACTCAGCAATGAAATCTATGTCATCAGGCCCGTAGCAGCATAATGAGTGGATTCATGTACGATGATTCTAACTGAAATAAGTCACACAGAAAAAGAAACGTCATAAGATATCACTAATACACGGAATGTAAACTTGGCTACACTGGAACTGAATTACAGAACAGAACAGGGTCTCAAATTTAGAAAACCAACTTATGCTTGCTTAAGGGGAAAGGTGAGTTGGGGTGCTGCGTAAAACCAGAGATTGAAATGAGCACAGATAAAGTTCCTTAAGCCAAATATGGAATAGACAAGAGCTACTCCTTGCTCAATGAAATGGACTCAACACCCCATATTAAACGCCTAAGAATGTACATGACTTGTAAGCATCTTAAAACCTATGGATTGCTATGTCTCCAAAAGAGAATCAAGCGTGTGTACAGGGGCATAAACGCAGCAGTGATAGGATTGGAGAGGTTCGGTGAGCAAATGAAGACCCTTTGAAGTCATATTGCATGGTACCCATTCCACGGGTCTCAACTCTCCAGGTTTAATGTATTCTTCCTTCAGCTAAAACATGCATGTGGAACCCAGAGTATGATCAACCATGTGAACGGGAGACGTGTTCAAATATGTCTCAGTTTTCCTCCCCTGGTACTCGGGTGCAATATTCCAAACGCTTTACTAACACTCTCCCCACTTGGAGAGTCAGCGCCTTTAACCTCCTGTTTGGCCCAGTTTGCAATTTCTGCGGAAGATGAACAGGAATAGGGAGAACCAATGAGAGACTAGCTGGAGGTGTCTGGACGGGCAAATTTAACTCTCATTTCCCACCAGGAAGAGGAAATAACCAAAGGCTCAGCGTGCCGTGCCAGAACCAGATTAGGGCCTGAAGCCATCCTGCGGTGTTGCGGCCAGCTCACAAGAAAGCGAGTTGAAGAAAGGAGCTCAGGGGCACTGTAATTCACAAACCTGCAGAGTTATAAATGACAGCTATCGTCCAAAAATATACTGAAGTAAGGCTGCCAAGAGGACTTGAAAGCGGGGCAGAATTGCAGGAAACCGATTTCAGGAGGTAGACAGGAATTGCATTGAAAGCATAGGAAAAGAGGCAGAACGTCCACAATGATGCACTTAGCCAAAAGGGCGTATGCGTTTTTTCCTGAATATATTCAGGAAAAAACGCATACGCCCTTTTTGGCCAACCAAGCAAGCTTGCAAAGGAAATCTGCACTACAATGAAGTCTCACTTCCCCCCGGTCAAAAGCGACATCTGAAAAAAGTGTAAAATCCAGAAAGGCAGGACAGGCCATGGAGAACTGGGAGCCTTGTTATGCTGATGGGCGGGATGTAAATTGCCAACAGACACTCGGGAGAAGTGTATGGTGTTTCCTGAAACATCTAAAAAACAAAGCAACAGAGCCTAGGGCACTTCCACTTATGGTCCTATAGCTTAGGGAAATTAAAATAAAAAAGACACAGCCACCCAAAAGTTTGGGACGCCTCTGTTTACAAGAACCTCGTTTAGCGTACAAGTTCAATATCACAGAAAGTGAAAAATGGATAAAGAACTTGTGGTACTTACGTACAATGCAGTATCACTCAGCAATGAAATCTATGTCATCAGGCCCGTAGCAGCATAATGAGTGGATTCAGGTATGATGATTCTAACTGAAATAAGTCACACAGAAAAAGAAACATCATAAGATATCAGTAATACACGGAATGTAAACTTGGCTACACAGGAACTGAATTACGGAACAGAACAGGGTCTCAAATTTAGAAAACCAACTTATGCTTGCTTAAGGGTAAAGGTGAGTTGGGGTGCTGCGTAAAACCAGAGATTGAAATGAGCACAGATAAAGTTCCTTAAGCCAAATATGGAATAGAGAAGAGCTACTCATTGCTCAACGAAGTGGACTCAACACCGCATATTAAACGCCTAAGAATGTACCTGACTAGTAAGTATCTTAAAACCTATGGATTGCTATGTCTCTGAAAGAGAATCAAGCATGTGTACAGGGGCATAAACGCAGCAGTGATAGGATTGGAGATGTTCGGTGAGCAAATGAAGACCCTTTGAAGTCATATTGCACGGTGCCCATTCCACGGGTCTCCACTACCCAGGTTTAAGGTATTCTGCCTTCAGCTAAAACATGCATGTGGAACCTAGAGTATGATCAACAATGTGATCGGGAGACGTGTTCAAATATGTCTCAGTTTTTGTACCCTGGTACTCGGGTGCAACATTCCAGATGCTTTACTAACACTCTCCCGACTTGTAGAGTCAGTCCCTTTACCCTCCTGTTTGGCCCAGTTTGCAATTTCTGCGGAAGATGAACAGGAATAGCGAGAACCAATGAGAGACTAGCTGGAGGTGTCTGGACGGGCAAATTTAACTCTCATTTCCCACCAGGAAGAGGAATTAACCAAAGGCTCAGCATGCCGTGCCGGAACCAGATTAGGGCCTGAAGCCATCCTGCGGTGTTGCGGCCAGCTCACAAGAAAGCGAGTTGAAGAAAGGAGCTCAGGGGCACTGTAATTCACAAACCTGCAGAGTTATAAATGACAGCTATCGTCCAAAAATATACTGAAGTAAGGCTGCCAAGAGGACTTGAAAGCGGGGCAGAATTGCAGGAATCCGATTTCAGGAGGTAGACTGGAATTGCATTGAAAGCATAGGAAAAGAGGCAGAACGTCCACAATGATGCACTTGGCCAAAAAGGGCGTATGCGTTTTTTCCTGAATATATTCAGGAAAAAACGCATACGCCCTTTTTGGCCAACCAAGCAAATTTGCAAAGAAAATCTGCACTACAATGAAGTCTCACTTCCCCCCGGTCAAAAGGGCCATCTGAAAAAAGTGTAAAATCCAGAAAGGCAGGACAGGCCATGGAGAACTGGGAGCCTTGTTATGCTGATGGGCGGGATGTAAACTGCCAACAGACACTTGGGAGAAGTGTATGGTGTTTCCTGAAACATCTAAAAAACAAAGCAACAGAGCCTAGGGCACTTCCACTTATGGTCCTATAGCTTAGGGAAATTAAAATCAAAAAGACACAGCCACCCCAAATTTGGGACGCCTCTGTATACAAGAACCTCGTTTACCGTACAAGTTCAATATCACAGAAAGTGAAAAATGGATAAAGAACTTGTGGTACTTACGTACAATGCAGTATCACTCAGCAATGAAATCTATGTCATCAGGCCCGTAGCAGCATAATGAGTGGATTCAGGTACGATGATTCTAACTGAAATAAGTCACACAGAAAAAGAAACATCATAAGATATCACTAATATACGGAATGTAAACTTGGCTACACAGGAACTGAATTCCAAAACAGAACAGGGTCTCAAATTTAGAAAACCAACTTATGCTTGCTTAAGGGGAAAGGTGAGTTGGGGTGCTGCATAAAACCAGAGATTGAAATGAGCACAGATAAAGTTCCTTAAGCCAAATATTGAATAGACAAGAGCTACTCCTTGCTCAACGAAATGGACTCAACATCCCATATTAAACGCCTAAGAATGTACCTGACTAGTAAGTATCTTAAAACCTATGGATTGCTATGTCTCCAAAAGAGAATCAAGCGTGTGTACAGGGGCATAAACGCAGCAGTGATAGGATTGGAGAGTTTCGGTGAGCAAATGAAGACCCTTTGAAGTCATATTGCATGGTACCCATTCCACGGGTTTCAATTACCCAGGTTTAAGGTATTCTTCCTTCAGCTAAAACATGCATGTGGAACCTAGAGTATGATCAACCATGTGATCGGGAGACGTGTTCAAATATGTCTCAGTTTTCGTACCCTGGTACTCGGGTGCAACATTCCAGACGCTTTACTAACACTCTCCCGACTTGGAGAGTCAGTCCCTTTAACCTCCTGTTTGGCCCAGTTTGCAATTCCTGCGGAAGATGAACAGGAATAGGGAGAACCAATGAGAGACTAGCTGGAGGTGTCTGGACGGGCAAATTTAACTCCCATTTCCCACCAGGAAGAGGAAATAACCAAAGGCTCAGCGTGCCGTGCCGGAACCAGATTAGGGCCTGAAGCCATCCTGCGGTGTTGCGGCCAGCTCACAAGAAAGCGAGTTGAAGAAAGGAGCTCAGGGGCACTGTAATTCACAAACCTGCAGAGTTATAAATGACAGCTATCGTCCAAAAATATACTGAAGTAAGGCTGCCAAGAGGACTTGAAAGCGGGGCAGAATTGCAGGAAACCGATTTCAGGAGGTAGACTGGAATTGCATTGAAAGCATAGGAAAAGAGGCAGAACGTCCACAATGATGCACTTGGCCAAAAAGGGCGTATGCGTTTTTTCCTGAATATATTCAGGAAAAAACGCATACGCCCTTTTTGGCCAACCAAGCAAGCTTGCAAAGGAAATCTGCACTACAATGAAGTCTCACTTCCCCCCGGTCAAAAGGGCCATCTGAAAAAAGTGTAAAATCCAGAAAGGCAGGACAGGCCATGGAGAACTGGGAGCCTTGTTATGCTGATGGGCGGGATGTAAATTGCCAACAGACACTCGGGAGAAGTGTATGGTGTTTCCTGAAACATCTAAAAAACAAAGCAACAGAGCCTAGGGCACTTCCACTTATGGTCCTATAGCTTAGGGAAATTAAAATAAAAAAGACACAGCCACCCCAAAGTTTGGGACGCCTCTGTTTACAAGAACCTCGTTTACAGTACAAGTTCAACATCGCAGAAATTGAAAAATGGATAACGAAGTTGTGGTATTTACTTACAAAGCAATATCACTCAGCAATGAAATCTATGTCATCAGGCCCTTAGCAGCACAATGAGTGGATTCAGGTATGATGATTCTAACTGAAATAAGTCACACAGAAAAAGAAACATCATAAGATGTCTCTAATACACGGAATGTAAACTTGGCTACACAGGAACTGAATTACAAAACAGAACAGGGTCTCAAATTTAGAAAACCAACTTATGCTTGCTTAAGGGTAAAGGTGAGTTGGGGTGCTGCATAAAACCAGAGATTGAAATGAGCACAGATAAAGTTCCTTAAGCCAAATATGGAATAGACCAGAGCTACTCCTTGCTCAACGAAATGGACTCAACACCCCATATTAAACGCCTAAGAATGTACCTGACTAGTAAGTATCTTAAAACCTATGGATTGCTATGTCTCCAAAAGAGAATCAAGCGTGTGTACAGGGGCATAAACGCAGCAGTGATAGGATTGGAGAGGTTCGGTGAGCAAATGAAGACCCTTTGAAGTCATATTGCATGGTACCCATTCCACGGGTGTCAACTCTCCAGGTTTAAGGTATTCTTCCTTCAGCTAAAACATGCATGTGGAACCCAGAGTATGATCAACCGTGTGAACGGGAGACGTGTTCAAATATGTCTCAGTTTTCCTCCCCTGGTACTCGGGTGCAACATTCCAGACGCTTTACTAACACTCTCCCCACTTGGAGAGTCAGCGCCTTTAACCTCCTGTTTGGCCCAGTTTGCAATTTCTGCGGAAGATGAACAGGAATAGGGAGAACCAATGAGAGACTAGCTGGAGGTGTCTGGACGGGCAAATTTAACTCTCATTTCCCACCAGGAAGAGGAAATAACCAAAGGCTCAGCGTGCCGTGCCAGAACCAGATTAGGGCCTGAAGCCATCCTTCGGTGTTGCGGCCAGTTCAAAAGAAAGCGAGTTGAAGAAAGGAGCTCAGGGGCACTGTAATTCACAAACCTGCAGAGTTATAAATGACAGCTATCGTCCAAAAATATACTGAAGTAAGGCTGCCAAGAGGACTTGAAAGTGGGGCAGAATTGCAGGAAACCAATTTCAGGAGGTAGACTGGAATTGCATTGAAAGCATAGGAAAAGAGGCAGAATGTCCACAATGATGCACTTGGCCAAAAAGGGCGTATGCGTTTTTTCCTGAATATATTCAGGAAAAAACGCATACGCACTTTTTGGCCAACCAAGCAAGCTTGCAAAGGAAATCTGCACTACAATGAAGTCTCACTTCCCCATGGTCAAAAGGGCCATCTGAAAAAAGTGTAAAATCCAGAAAGGCAGGACAGGCCATGGAGAACTGGGAGCCTTGTTATGCTGATGGGCGGGATGTAAACTGCCAACAGACACTCGGGAGAAGTGTATGGTGTTTCCTGAAACATCTAAAAAACAAAGCAACAGAGCCTAGGGCACTTCCACTTATGGTCCTATAGCTTAGGGAAATTAAAATAAAAAAGACACAGCCACCCCAAAGTTTGGGACGCCTCTGTTTACAAGAACCTCGTTTACAGTACAAGTTCAACATCGCAGAAAGTGAAAAATGGATAAAGAAGTTGTGGTATTTACTTACAAAGCAATGTCACTCAGCAATGAAATCTATGTCATCTGGCCCTTAGCAGCACAATGAGTGGATTCAGGTATGATGATTCTAACTGAAATAAGTCACACAGAAAAAGAAACATCATAAGATATCAGTAATACACGGAATGTAAACTTGGCTACACAGGAACTGAATTCCAAAACAGAACAGGGTCTCAAATTTAGAAAACCAACTTATGCTTGCTTAAGGGGAAAGGTGAGTTGGGGTGCTGCATAAAACCAGAGATTGAAATGAGCACAGATAAAGTTCCTTAAGCCAAATATGGAATAGACAAGAGCTACTGCTTGCTCAACGAAATGGACTCAACACCCCATATTAAACGCCTAAGAATGTACCTGACTAGTAAGTATCTTAAAATCTATGGATTGCTATGTCTCCAAAAGAGAATCAAGCGTGTGTACAGGGGCATAAACGCAGCAGTGATAGGATTGGAGAGGTTCGGTGAGCAAATGAAGACCCTTTGAAGTCATATTGCATGGTACCCATTCCACGGGTCTCAACTCTCCAGGTTTAAGGTATTCTTCCTTCGGCTAAAACATGCATGTGGAACCCAGAGTATGATCAACCATGTGAACGGGAGACGTGTTCAAATATGTCTCAGTTTTCCTCCCATGCTACTCGGGTGCAACATTCCAGATGCTTTACTAACACTCTCCCCACTTGGAGAGTCAGCGCCTTTAACCTCCTGTTTGGCCCAATTTGCAATTTCTGCGGAAGATGAACAGGAATAGCCAGAACCAATGAGAGACTAGCTGGAGATGTCTGGACGGGCAAATTTAACTCTCATTTCCCACCAGGAAGAGGAAATAACCAAAGGCTCAGCGTGCCGTGCCGGAACCAGATTAGGGCCTGAAGCCATCCTGCGGTGTTGCGGCCAGCTCAAAAGAAAGCGAGTTGAAGAAAGGAGCTCAGGGGCAGTGTAATTCACAAACCTGCAGAGTTATAAATGACAGCTATCGTCCAAAAATATACTGAAGTAAGGCTGCCAAGAGGACTTGAAAGCAGGGCAGAATCGCAGGAAACCGATTTCAGGAGGTAGACTGGAATTGCATTGAAAGCATAGGAAAAGAGGCAGAACGTCCACAATGATGCACTTGGCCAAAAAGGGCGTATGCGTTTTTTCCTGAATATATTCAGGAAAAAACGCATACGCCCTTTTTGGCCAACCAAGCAAACTTGCAAAGGAAATCTGCACTACAATGAAGTCTCACTTCCCCCCGGTCAAAAGGGCCATCTGAAAAAAGTGTAAAATCCAGAAAGGCAGGACAGGCCATGGAGAACTGGGAGCCTTGGTATGCTGATGGGCGGGATGTAAATAGCCAACAGACACTCGGGAGAAGTGTATGGTGTTTCCTGAAACATCTAAAAAACAAAGCAACAGAGCCTAGGGCACTTCCACTTATGGTCCTATAGCTTAGGGAAATTAAAATAAAAAAGACACAGCCACCCCAAAGTTTTGGACGCCTCTGTTTACAAGAACCTCATTTACAGTACAAGTTCAACATCGCAGAAAGTGAGAAATGGATAAAGAACTTGTGGTACATACGTACAATGCAGTATCACTCAGCAATGAAATCTATGTCATCAGACACGTAGCAGCATAATGAGTGGATTCAGGTACGATGATTCTAACTGAAATACGTCACACAGAAAAAGAAACGTCATAAGATATCACTAATACACGGAATGTAAACTTGGCTACACAGGAACTGAATACAGAACAGAACAGGGTCTCAAATTTAGAAAACCAACTTATGCTTGCTTAAGGGGAAAGGTGAGTTGGGGTGCTGCATAAAACCAGAGATTGAAATGAGCACAGATAAAGTTCCTTAAGCCAAATATGGAATAGACAAGAGCTACTCCTTGCTCAACGAAATGGACTCAACACCCCATATTAAACTCCTAAGAATGTACCTGACTTGTAAGCATCTTAAAACCTATGGATTGCTATGTCTCTGAAAGAGAATCAAGAATGTGTACAGGTGCATAAATGCAGCAGTGATAGGATTGGAGAGGTTCGGTGAGCAAATGAAGACCCTTTGAAGTCATATTGCATGATACCCATTCCACGGGTTTCAACTACCCAGGTTTAAGGTATTCTTCCTTCAGCTAAAACATGCATGTGGAACCTAGAGTATGATCAACCATGTGATCGGGAGACGTGTTCAAATATGTCTCAGTTTTCCTCCCCTGGTACTCGGGTGCAACATTCCAGACGCTTTACTAACACTCTCCCCACTTAGAGAGTCAGTCCCTTTAACCTCCTGTTTGGCCCAGTTTGCAATTTCTGTGGAAGATGAACAGGAATAGGGAGAACCAATGAGAGACTAGCTGGAGGTGTCTGGACGGGCAAATTTAACTCTCATTTCCCACTAGGAAGAGGAAATAACCAAAGGCTCAGCGTGCCGTGCCGGAACCAGATTAGGGCCTGAAGCCATCCTGCGGTGTTGCGGCCAGGTCACAAGAAAGCGAGTTGAAGAAAGGAGCTCAGGGGCACTGTAATTCACAAACCTGCAGAGTTATAAATGACAGCTATCGTCCAAAAATATACTGAAGTAAGGCTGCCAAGAGGACTTGAAAGCGGGGCAGAATTGCAGGAAACCGATTTCAGGAGGTAGACTGGAATTGCATTGAAAGCATAGGAAAAGAGGCAGAACGTCCACAATGATGCACTTGGCCAAAAAGGGCGTATGCGTTTTTTCCTGAATATATTCAGGAAAAAACGCATACGCCCTTTTGGCCAACCAAGCAAACTTGCAAAGGAAATCTGCACTACAATGAAGTCTCACTTCCCCCCGGTCAAAAGGGCCATCTGAAAAAAATGTAAAATCCAGAAAGGCAGGACAGGCCATGGAGAACTGGGAGCCTTGTTATGCTGATGGGCGGGATGTAAATTGCCAACAGACACTCGGGAGAAGTGTATGGTGTTTCCTGAAACATTTAAAAAACAAAGCAACAGAGCCTAGGGCACTTCCACTTATGGTCCTATAGCTTAGGGAAATTAAAATCAAAAAGACACAGCCACCCCAAAATTTGGGACGCCTCTGTTTACAAGAACCTCGTTTACCGTACAAGTCTAATATCACAGAAAGTGAAAAATGGATAAAGAACTTGTGGTACTTATGTACAATGCAGTATCACTCAGCAATGAAATCTATGTCATCAGGCCCGTAGCAGCATAATGAGTGGATTCAGGTATGATGATTCTAACTGAAATAAGTCACACTGAAAAAGAAACATCATAAGATATCACTAATACACGGAATGTAAACTTGGCTACACAGGAACTGAATTCCAAAACAGAACAGGGTCTCAAATTTAGAAAACCAACTTATGCTTGCTTAAGGGGAAAGGTCAGTTGGGGTGCTGCATAAAACCAGAGATTGAAATGAGCACAGATAAAGTTCCTTAAGCCAAATATGGAATAGACCAGAGCTACTCCTTGCTCAACGAAATGGACTCAACACCCCATATTAAACGCCTAATAATGTACCTGATTAGTAAGTATCTTAAAACCTATGGATTGCTATGTCTCCAAAAGAGAATCAAGCGTGTGTACAGGGGAATAAACGCAGCAGTGATAGGATTGGAGAGGTTCGGTGAGCAAATGAAGACCCTTTCAAGTCATATTGCATGGTACCCATTCCATGGGTCTCAACTCTCCAGGTTTAAGGTATTCTTCCTTCAGTTAAAACATGCATGTGGAACCCAGAGTATGATCAACCGTGTGAACGGGAGACGTGTTCAAATATGTCTCAGTTTTCCTCCCCTGGTACTCGGGTGCAACATTCCAGACGCTTTACTAACACTCTCCCCACTTGGAGAGTCAGCGCCTTTAACCTCCTGTTTGGCCCAGTTTGCAATTTCTGCGGAAGATGAACAGGAATAGGGAGAACCAATGACAGACTAGCTGGAGGTGTCTGGACGGGCAAATTTAACTCTCATTTCCCACCAGGAAGAGGAAATAACCAAAGGCTCAGCGTGCCGTGCCGGAACCAGATTAGGGCCTGAAGCCATCCTGTGGTGTTGCGGCCAGCTCACAAGAAAGCGAGTTGAAGAAAGGAGCTCAGGGGCACTGTAATTCACAAACCTGCAGAGTTATAAATGACAGCTATCGTCCAAAAATATACTGAAGTAAGGCTGCCAAGAGGACTTGAAAGCGGGGCAGAATTGCAGGAAACCGATTTCAGGAGGTAGACTGGAATTGCATTGAAAGCATAGGAAAAGAGGCAGAACGTCCACAATGATGTACTTGGCCAAAAAGGGCGTATGCGTTTTTTCCTGAATATATTCAGGAAAAAACGCATACGCCCTTTTTGGCCAACCAAGCAAGCTTGCAAAGGAAATCTGCACTACAATGAAGTCTCACTTCCCCCCGGTCAAAAGGGCCATCTGAAAAAAGTGTAAAATCCAGAAAGGCAGGACAGGCCATGGAGAACTGGGAGCCTTGTTATGCTGATGGGCGGGATGTAAATTGCAAACAGACACTCGGGAGAAGTGTATGGTGTTTCCTGAAACATCTAAAAAACAAAGCAACAGAGCCTAGGGCACTTCCACTTATGGTCCTATAGCTTAGGAAAATTAAAATAAAAAAGACACCGCCACCCCAAAGTTTGGGACGCCTCTGTTTACAAGAACCTCGTTTACATTACAAGTTCAACATCGCAGAAAGTGAAAAATGGATAAAGAAGTTGTGGTATTTACTTACAAAGCAATATCACTCAGCAATGAAATCTATGTCATCAGGCCCGTAGCAGCATAATGAGTGGATTCATGTACGATGATTCTAACTGAAATAAGTCACACAGAAAAAGAAACGTCATAAGATATCACTAATACACGGAATGTAAACTTGGCTACACAGGAACTGAATTACAGAACAAAACAGGGTCTCAAATTTAGAAAACCAACTTATGCTTGCTTAAGGGGAAAGGTGAGTTGGGGTGCTGCGTAAAACCAGAGATTGAAATGAGCACAGATAAAGTTCCTTAAGCCAAATATGGAATAGACAAGAGCTACTCCTTGCTCAATGAAATGGACTCAACACCCCATATTAAACGCCTAAGAATGTACATGACTTGTAAGCATCTTAAAACCTATGGATTGCTATGTCTCCAAAAGAGAATCAAGCGTGTGTACAGGGGCATAAACGCAGCAGTGATAGGATTGGAGAGGTTCGGTGAGCAAATGAAGACCCTTTGAAGTCATATTGCATGGTACCCATTCCACGGGTCTCAACTCTCCAGGTTTAATGTATTCTTCCTTCAGCTAAAACATGCATGTGGAACCCAGAGTATGATCAACCATGTGAACGGGAGACGTGTTCAAATATGTCTCAGTTTTCCTCCCCTGGTACTCGGGTGCAACATTCCAGACGCTTTACTAACACTCTCCCCACTTGGAGAGTCAGCGCCTTTAACCTCCTGTTTGGCCCAGTTTGCAATTTCTGCGGAAGATGAACAGGAATAGGGAGAACCAATGAGAGACTAGCTGGAGGTGTCTGGACGGGCAAATTTAACTCTCATTTCCCACCAGGAAGAGGAAATAACCAAAGGCTCAGCGTGCCGTGCTGGAACGAGATTAGGGCCTGAAGCCATCCTGCGGTGTTGCGGCCAGCTCACAAGAAAGCGAGTTGAAGAAAGGAGCTCAGGGGCACTGTAATTCACAAACCTGCAGAGTTATAAATGACAGCTATCGTCCAAAAATATACTGAAGTAAGGCTGCCAAGAGGACTTGAAAGCGGGGCAGAATTGCAGGAAACCGATTTCAGCAGGTAGACTGGAATTGCATTGAAAGCATAGGAAAAGAGGCAGAACGTCCACAATGATGCACTTGGCCAAAAAGGGCGTATGCGTTTTTTCCTGAATATATTCAGGAAAAAACGCATACGCCCTTTTTGGCCAACCAAGCAAGCTTGCAAAGGAAATCTGCACTACAATGAAGTCTCACTTCCCCCTGGTCAAAAGGGCCATCTGAAAAAAGTGTAAAATCCAGAAAGGCAGGACAAGCCATGGAGAATTGGGAGCCTTGTTATGCTGATGGGCGGGATGTAAATTGCCAACAGACACTCGGGAGAAGTGTATGGTGTTTCCTGAAACATCTAAAAAACAAAGCAACAGAGCCTAGGGCACTTCCACTTATGGTCCTCTAGCTTAGGGAAATTAAAATCAAAAAGACACAGCCACCCCAAATTTTGGGACGCCTCTGTTTACAAAAACCTCGTTTACAGTACAAGTTCAACATCGCAGAAAGTGAAAAATGGATAAAGAAGTTGTGGAATTTCCTTACAAAGCAATATCACTCAGCAATGAAATCAATGTCATCAGGCCCTTAGCAGCACAATGAGTGGATTCAGGTATGATGATTCTAACTGAAATAAGTCACACAGAAAAGGAAACATCATAAGATATCAGTAATACACGGAATGTAAACTTGGCTACTCAGGAACTGAATTACAGAACAGAACAGGGTCTCAAATTTAGAAAACCAACTTATGCTTGCTTAAGGGGAAAGGTGAGTTGGGGTGCTGCATAAAACCAGAGATTGAAATGAGCACAGATAAAGTTCCTTAAGCCAAATATGGAATAGACAAGAGCTACTCCTTGCTCAATGAAATATACTCAACACCGCATATTAAACGCCTAAGAATGTACCTGACTAGTAAGTATCTTAAAACCTATGGATTGCTATGTCTCCGAAAGAGAATCAAGCATGTGTACAGGGGCATAAATGCAGCAGTGATAGGATTGGAGAGGTTCGGTGAGCAAATGAAGACCCTTTGAAGTCATATTGCATGGTACCAATTCCACGGGTTTCAACTACCCAGGTTTAAGGTATTCTTCCTTCAGCTAAAACATGAATGTGGAACCTAGAGTATGATCAACCATGTGATCAGGAGACGTGTTCAAATATGTCTCAGTTTTTGTACCCTGGTACTCGGGTGCAACATTCCAGACGCTTTACTAACAGTCTCCCCACTTGGAGAGTCAGTCCCTTTAACCTCCTGTTTGGCCCAGTTTGCAATTTCTGCGGAAGATGAACAGGAATAGCGAGAACCAATGAGAGACTAGCTGGAGGTGTCTGGACGGGCAAATTTAACTCTCATTTCCCACCAGGAAGAGGAATTAACCAAAGGCTCAGCGTGCCATGCCGGAACCAGATTAGGGCCTGAAGCCATCCTGCAGTGTTGCCGCCAGGTCACAAGAAAGCGAGTTGAAGAAAGAAGCTCAGGGACACTGTAATTCACAAACCTGCAGAGTTATAAATGACAACTATCGTCCAAAAATATACTGAAGTAAGGCTGCCAAGAGGACTTGAAAGCGGGGCAGAATTGCAGGAAACCGATTTCAGGAGGTAGACTGGAATTGCATTGAAAGCATAGGAAAAGAGGCAGAACGTCCACAATGATGCACTTGGCCAAAAAGGGCATATGCGTTTTTTCCTGAATATATTCAGGAAAAAACGCATACGCCCTTTTTCGCCAACCAAGTAAACTTGCAAAGGAAATCTGCACTACAATGAAGTCTCAATTCCCCCCGGTCAAAAGGGCCATCTGCAAAAAGTGTAAAATCCAGAAAGGCAGGACAGGCCATGGAGAACTGGGAGCCTTGTTATTCTGATGGGCGGGATGTAAATTGCCAACAGACACTCGGGAGAAGTTTATGGTGTTTCCTGAAACATCTAAGAAACAAAGCAACAGAGCCTAGGGCACTTCCACTTATGCTCCTATAGCTTAGGGAAATTAAAATCAAAAGACACAGCCACCCCAAAGTTTGGGACGCCTCTGTTTACAAGAACCTCGTTTACCGTACAAGTTCAATATCACAGAAAGTGAAAAATGGATAAAGAACTTGTGGTACTTACGTACAGTGCAGTATCACTCAGCAATGAAATCTATGTCATCAGGCCCTTAGCAGCACAATGAGTGGATTCAGGTATGATGATTCTAACTGAAATAAGTCACACAGAAAAAGAAACATCATAAGGTATCAGTAATACACGGAATGTAAACTTGGCTACACAGGAACTGAATACAGAACAGAACAGGGTCTCAAATTTAGAAAACCAACTTATGCTTGCTTAAGGGGAAAGGTGAGTTGGGGTGCTGCATAAAACCAGAGATTGAAATGAGCACAGATAAAGTTCCTTAAGCCAAATATGGAATAGACAAGAGCTACTCCTTGCTCAACGAAATGGACTAAACACCCCATATTAAACGCCTAAGAATGTACCTGACTTGTAAGCATCTTAAAACCTATGGATTGCTATGTCTCCGAAAGAGAATCAAGAATGTGTACAGGTGCATAAATGCCGCAGTGATAGGATTGGAGAGGTTCGGTGAGCAAATGAAGACCCTTTGAAGTCATATTGCATGATACCCATTCCACGGGTTTCAACTACCCAGGTTTAAGGTATTCTTCCTTCAGCTAAAACATGCATGTGGAACCTAGAGTATGATCAACCATGTGATCGGGAGACGTGTTCAAATATGTCTCAGTTTTCCTCCCCTGGTACTCGGGTGCAACATTCCAGACGCTTTACTAACACTCTCCCCACTTAGAGAGTCAGTCCCTTTAACCTCCTGTTTGGCCCAGTTTGCAATTTCTGCGGAAGATGAACAGGAATAGGGAGAACCAATGAGAGACTAGCTGGAGGTGTCTGGACGGGCAAATTTAACTCTCATTTCCCACCAGGAAGAGGAAATAACCAAAGGCTCAGCGTGCCGTGCCGGAACCAGATTAGGGCCTGTAGCCATCCTGCGGTGTTGCGGCCAGGTCACAAGAAAGCGAGTTGAAGAAAGGAGCTCAGGGGCACTGTAATTCACAAACCTGCAGAGTTATAAATGACAGCTATCGTCCAAAAATATACTGAAGTAAGGCTGCCAAGAGGACTTGAAAGCGGGGCAGAATTGCAGGAAACCGATTTCAGGAGGTAGACTGGAATTGCATTGAAAGCATAGGAAAAGAGGCAGAACGTCCACAATGATGCACTTGGCCAAAAAGGGCGTATGCGTTTTTTCCTGAATATATTCAGGAAAAAACGCATACGCCCTTTTTGGCCAACCAAGCAAGCTTGCAAAGGAAATCTGCACTACAATGAAGTCTCACTTCCCCCCGGTCAAAAGGGCCATCTGAAAAAAATGTAAAATCCAGAAAGGCAGGACAGGCCATGGAGAACTGGGAGCCTTGTTATGCTGATGGGCGGGATGTAAATTGCCAACAGACACTCGGGAGAAGTGTATGGTGTTTCCTGAAACATTTAAAAAACAAAGCAACAGAGCCTAGGGCACTTCCACTTATGGTCCTATAGCTTAGGGAAATTAAAATCAAAAAGACACAGCCACCCCAAAATTTGGGACGCCTCTGTTTACAAGAACCTCGTTTACCGTACAAGTCTAATATCACAGAAAGTGAAAAATGGATAAAGAACTTGTGGTACTTATGTACAATGCAGTATCACTCAGCAATGAAATCTATGTCATCAGGCCCGTAGCAGCATAATGAGTGGATTCAGGTATGATGATTCTAACTGAAATAAGTCACACTGAAAAAGAAACATCATAAGATATCACTAATACACGGAATGTAAACTTGGCTACACAGGAACTGAATTCCAAAACAGAACAGGGTCTCAAATTTAGAAAACCAACTTATGCTTGCTTAAGGGGAAAGGTGAGTTGGGGTGCTGCATGAAACCAGAGATTGAAATGAGCACAGATAAAGTTCCTTAAGCCAAATATGGAATAGACCAGAGCTACTCCTTGCTCAACGAAATGGACTCAACACCCCATATTAAACGCCTAATAATGTACCTGATTAGTAAGTATCTTAAAACCTATGGATTGCTATGTCTCCAAAAGAGAATCAAGCGTGTGTACAGGGGAATAAACGCAGCAGTGATAGGATTGGAGAGGTTCGGTGAGCAAATGAAGACCCTTTCAAGTCATATTGCATGGTACCCATTCCACGGGTCTCAACTCTCCAGGTTTAAGGTATTCTTCCTTCAGTTAAAACATGCATGTGGAACCCAGAGTATGATCAACCATGTGAACGGGAGACGTGTTCAAATATGTCTCAGTTTTCCTCCCCTGGTACTCGGGTGCAACATTCCAGACGCTTTACTAACACTCTCCCCACTTGGAGAGTCAGCGCCTTTAACCTCCTGTTTGGCCCAGTTTGCAATTTCTGCAGAAGATGAACAGGAATAGGGAGAACCAATGACAGACTAGCTGGAGGTGTCTCGACGGGCAAATTTAACTCTCATTTCCCACCAGGAAGAGGAAATAACCAAAGGCTCAGTGTGCCGTGCCGGAACCAGATTAGGGCCTGAAGCCATCCTGCGGTGTTGCGGCCAGCTCACAAGAAAGCGAGTTGAAGAAAGGAGCTCAGGGGCACTGTAATTCACAAACCTGCAGAGTTATAAATGACAGCTATCGTCCAAAAATATACTGAAGTAAGGCTGCCAAGAGGACTTGAAAGCGGGGCAGAATTGCAGGAAACAGATTCCAGGAGGTAGACTGGAATTGCATTGAAAGCATAGGAAAAGAAGCAGAAAGTCCACAATGATGCACTTGGCCAAAAAGGGCGTATGCGTTTTTTCCTGAATATATTCAGGAAAAAACGCATACGCCCTTTTTGGCCAACCAAGCAAGCTTGCAAAGGAAATCTGCACTACAATGAAGTCTCACTTCCCCCCGGTCAAAAGGGCCATCTGAAAAAAGTGTAAAATCCAGAAAGGCAGGACAGGCCATGGAGAACTGGGAGCCTTGTTATGCTGATGGGCGGGATGTAAACTGCCAACAGACACTCGGGAGAAGTGTATGGTGTTTCCTGAAACATCTAAAAAACAAAGCAACAGAGCCTAGGGCACTTCCACTTATGGTCCTATAGCTTAGGGAAATTAAAATCAGAAAGACACAGCCATCCCAAATTTGGGACGCCTCTGTATACAAGAACCTCGTTTACCGTACAAGTTCAATATCACAGAAAGTGAAAAATGGATAAAGAACTTGTGGTACTTACGTACAATGCAGTATCACTCAGCAATGAAATCTATGTCATCAGGCCCGTAGCAGCATAATGAGTGGATTCAGGTACGATGATTCTAACTGAAATAAGTCACACAGAAAAAGAAACATCATAAGATATCACTAATACACGGAATGTAAACTTGGCTACACAGGAACTGAATTCCAAAACAGAACAGGGTCTCAAATTTAGAAAACCAACTTATGCTTGCTTAAGGGGAAAGGTGAGTTGGGGTGCTGCATAAAACCAGAGATTGAAATGAGCACAGATAAAGTTCCTTAAGCCAAATATGGAATAGACAAGAGCTACTCCTTGCTCAACGAAATGGACTCAACACCCCATATTAAACGCCTAAGAATGTACCTGACTAGTAAGTATCTAAAAACCTATGGATTGCTATGTCTCCAAAAGAGAATCAAGCGTGTGTACAGGGGCATAAACGCAGCAGTGATAGGATTGGAGAGGTTCGGTGAGCAAATGAAGACCCTTTCAAGTCATATTGCATGGTACCCATTCCACGGGTGTCAACTCTCCAGGTTTAAGGTATTCTTCCTTCAGCTAAAACATGCATGTGGAACCCAGAGTATGATCAACCATGTGAACGGGAGACGTGTTCAAATATGTCTCAGTTTTCCTCCCCTGGTACTCGGGTGCAACATTCCAGACGCTTTACTAACACTCTCCCCACTTGGAGAGTCAGCGCCTTTAACCTCCTGTTTGGCCCAGTTTGCAATTTCTGCGGAAGATGAACAGGAATAGGGAGAACCAATGAGAGACTAGCTGGAGGTGTCTGGACGGGCAAATTTAACTCTCATTTCCCACCAGGAAGAGGAAATAACCAAAGGCTCAGCGTGCCGTGCCAGAACCAGATTAGGGCCTGAAGCCATCCTGCGGTGTTGCGGCCAGCTCACAAGAAAGCGAGTTGAAGAAAGGAGCTCAGGGGCACTGTAATTCACAAACCTGCAGAGTTATAAATGACAGCTATCGTCCAAAAATATACTGAAGTAAGGCTGCCAAGAGGACTTGAAAGCGGGGCAGAATTGCAGGAAACCGATTTCAGGAGGTAGACAGGAATTGCATTGAAAGCATAGGAAAAGAGGCAGAACGTCCACAATGATGCACTTAGCCAAAAGGGCGTATGCGTTTTTTCCTGAATATATTCAGGAAAAAACGCATACGCCCTTTTTGGCCAACCAAGCAAGCTTGCAAAGGAAATCTGCACTACAATGAAGTCTCACTTCCCCCCGGTCAAAAGCGACATCTGAAAAAAGTGTAAAATCCAGAAAGGCAGGACAGGCCATGGAGAACTGGCAGCCTTGTTATGCTGATGGGCGGGATGTAAATTGCCAACAGACACTCGGGAGAAGTGTATGGTGTTTCCTGAAACATCTAAAAAACAAAGCAACAGAGCCTAGGGCACTTCCACTTATGGTCCTATAGCTTAGGGAAATTAAAATAAAAAAGACACAGCCACCCAAAAGTTTGGGACGCCTCTGTTTACAAGAACCTCGTTTAGCGTACAAGTTCAATATCACAGAAAGTGAAAAATGGATAAAGAACTTGTGGTACTTACGTACAATGCAGTATCACTCAGCAATGAAATCTATGTCATCAGGCCCGTAGCAGCATAATGAGTGGATTCAGGTATGATGATTCTAACTGAAATAAGTCACACAGAAAAAGAAACATCATAAGATATCAGTAATACATGGAATGTAAACTTGGCTACACAGGAACTGAATTACAGAACAGAACAGGGTCTCAAATTTAGAAAACCAACTTATGCTTGCTTAAGGGTAAAGGTGAGTTGGGGTGCTGCGTAAAACCAGAGATTGAAATGAGCACAGATAAAGTTCCTTAAGCCAAATATGGAATAGACAAGAGCTACTCCTTGCTCAACGAAGTGGACTCAACACCGCATATTAAACGCCTAAGAATGTACCTGACTAGTAAGTATCTTAAAACCTATGGATTGCTATGTCTCTGAAAGAGAATCAAGCATGTGTACAGGGGCATAAACGCAGCAGTGATAGGATTGGAGATGTTCGGTGAGCAAATGAAGACCCTTTGAAGTCATATTGCACGGTGCCCATTCCACGGGTCTCCACTACCCAGGTTTAAGGTATTCTGCCTTCAGCTAAAACATGCATGTGGAACCTAGAGTATGATCAACAATGTGATCGGGAGACGTGTTCAAATATGTCTCAGTTTTTGTACCCTGGTACTCGGGTGCAACATTCCAGATGCCTTACTAACACTCTCCCGACTTGTAGAGTCAGTCCCTTTACCCTCCTGTTTGGCCCAGTTTGCAATTTCTGCGGAAGATGAACAGGAATAGCGAGAACCAATGAGAGACTAGCTGGAGGTGTCTGGACGGGCAAATTTAACTCTCATTTCCCACCAGGAAGAGGAATTAACCAAAGGCTCAGCATGCCGTGCCGGAACCAGATTAGGGCCTGAAGCCATCCTGCGGTGTTGCGGCCAGCTCACAAGAAAGCGAGTTGAAGAAAGGAGCTCAGGGGCACTGTAATTCACAAACCTGCAGAGTTATAAATGACAGCTATCGTCCAAAAATATACTGAAGTAAGGCTGCCAAGAGGACTTGAAAGCGGGGCAGAATTGCAGGAATCCGATTTCAGGAGGTAGACTGGAATTGCATTGAAAGCATAGGAAAAGAGGCAGAACGTCCACAATGATGCACTTGGCCAAAAAGGGCGTATGCGTTTTTTCCTGAATATATTCAGGAAAAAACGCATACGCCCTTTTTGGCCAACCAAGCAAATTTGCAAAGAAAATCTGCACTACAATGAAGTCTCACTTCCCCCCGGTCAAAAGGGCCATCGGAAAAAAGTGTAAAATCCAGAAAGGCAGGACAGGCCATGGAGAACTGGGAGCCTTGTTATTCTGATGGGCGGGATGTAAACTGCCAACAGACACTTGGGAGAAGTGTATGGTGTTTCCTGAAACATCTAAAAAACAAAGCAACAGAGCCTAGGGCACTTCCACTTATGGTCCTATAGCTTAGGGAAATTAAAATCAAAAAGACACAGCCACCCCAAAATTTGGGACGCCTCTGTATACAAGAACCTCGTTTACCGTACAAGTTCAATATCACAGAAAGTGAAAAATGGATAAAGAACTTGTGGTACTTACGTACAATGCAGTATCACTCAGCAATGAAATCTATGTCATCAGGCCCGTAGCAGCATAATGAGTGGATTCAGGTACGATGATTCTAACTGAAATAAGTCACACAGAAAAAGAAACATCATAAGATATCACTAATATACGGGATGTAAACTTGGCTACACAGGAACTGAATTCCAAAACAGAACAGGGTCTCAAATTTAGAAAACCAACTTATGCTTGCTTAAGGGGAAAGGTGAGTTGGGGTGCTGCATAAAACCAGAGATTGAAATGAGCACAGATAAAGTTCCTTAAGCCAAATATGGAATAGACAAGAGCTACTCCTTGCTCAACGAAATGGACTCAACACCCCATATTAAACGCCTAAGAATGTACCTGACTAGTAAGTATCTTAAAACCTATGGATTGGTATGTCTCCAAAAGAGAATCAAGCGTGAGTACAGGGGCATAAACGCAGCAGTGATAGGATTGGAGAGTTTCGGTGAGCAAATGAAGACCCTTTGAAGTCATATTGCATGGTACCCATTCCACGGGTTTCAATTACCCAGGTTTAAGGTATTCTTCCTTCAGCTAAAACATGCATGTGGAACCTAGAGTATGATCAACCATGTGATCGGGAGACGTGTTCAAATATGTCTCAGTTTTCATACCCTGGTACTCGGGTGCAACATTCCAGACGCTTTACTAACACTCTCCCGACTTGGAGAGTCAGTCCCTTTAACCTCCTGTTTGGCCCAGTTTGCAATTCCTGCGGAAGATGAACAGGAATAGGGAGAACCAATGAGAGACTAGCTGGAGGTGTCTGGACGGGCAAATTTAACTCTCATTTCCCACCAGGAAGAGGAAATAACCAAAGGCTCAGCGTGCCGTGCCGGAACCAGATTAGGGCCTGAAGCCATCCTGCGGTGTTGCGGCCAGCTCACAAGAAAGCGAGTTGAAGAAAGGAGCTCAGGGGCACTGTAATTCACAAACCTGCAGAGTTATAAATGACAGCTATCGTCCAAAAATATACTGAAGTAAGGCTGCCAAGAGGACTTGAAAGCGGGGCAGAATTGCAGGAAACCGATTTCAGGAGGTAGACTGGAATTGCATTGAAAGCATAGGAAAAGAGGCAGAACGTCCACAATGATGCACTTGGCCAAAAAGGGCGTATGCGTTTTTTCCTGAATATATTCAGGAAAAAACGCATACGCCCTTTTTGGCCAACCAAGCAAGCTTGCAAAGGAAATCTGCACTACAATGAAGTCTCACTTCCCCCCGGTCAAAAGGGCCATCTGAAAAAAATGTAAAATCCAGAAAGGCAGGACAGGCCATGGAGAACTGGGAGCCTTGTTATGCTGATGGGCGGGATGTAAATTGCCAACAGACACTCGGGAGAAGTGTATGGTGTTTCCTGAAACATTTAAAAAACAAAGCAACAGAGCCTAGGGCACTTCCACTTATGGTCCTATAGCTTAGGGAAATTAAAATCAAAAAGACACAGCCACCCCAAAATTTGGGACGCCTCTGTTTACAAGAACCTCGTTTACCGTACAAGTCTAATATCACAGAAAGTGAAAAATGGATAAAGAACTTGTGGTACTTATGTACAATGCAGTATCACTCAGCAATGAAATCTATGTCATCAGGCCCGTAGCAGCATAATGAGTGGATTCAGGTATGATGATTCTAACTGAAATAAGTCACACTGAAAAAGAAACATCATAAGATATCACTAATACACGGAATGTAAACTTGGCTACACAGGAACTGAATTCCAAAACAGAACAGGGTCTCAAATTTAGAAAACCAACTTATGCTTGCTTAAGGGGAAAGGTGAGTTGGGGTGCTGCATAAAACCAGAGATTGAAATGAGCACAGATAAAGTTCCTTAAGCCAAATATGGAATAGACCAGAGCTACTCCTTGCTCAACGAAATAGACTCAACACCCCATATTAAACGCCTAATAATGTACCTGATTAGTAAGTATCTTAAAACCTATGGATTGCTATGTCTCCAAAAGAGAATCAAGCGTGTGTACAGGGGAATAAACGCAGCAGTGATAGGATTGGAGAGGTTCGGTGAGCAAATGAAGACCCTTTCAAGTCATATTGCATGGTACCCATTCCACGGGTCTCAACTCTCCAGGTTTAAGGTATTCTTCCTTCAGTTAAAACATGCATGTGGAACCCAGAGTATGATCAACCATGTGAACGGGAGACGTGTTCAAATATGTCTCAGTTTTCCTCCCCTGGTACTCGGGTGCAACATTCCAGACGCTTTACTAACACTCTCCCCACTTGGAGAGTCAGCGCCTTTAACCTCCTGTTTGGCCCGGTTTGCAATTTCTGCAGAAGATGAACAGGAATAGGGAGAACCAATGACAGACTAGCTGGAGGTGTCTCGACGGGCAAATTTAACTCTCATTTCCCACCAGGAAGAGGAAATAACCAAAGGCTCAGCGTGCCGTGCCGGAACCAGATTAGGGCCTGAAGCCATCCTGCGGTGTTGCGGCCAGCTCACAAGAAAGCGAGTTGAAGAAAGGAGCTCAGGGGCACTGTAATTCACAAACCTGCAGAGTTATAAATGACAGGTATCGTCCAAAAATATACTGAAGTAAGGCTGCCAAGAGGACTTGAAAGCGGGGCAGAATTGCAGGAAACCGATTCCAGGAGGTAGACTGGAATTGCATTGAAAGCATAGGAAAAGAAGCAGAACGTCCACAATGATGCACTTGGCCAAAAAGGGCGTATGCGTTTTTTCCTGAATATATTCAGGAAAAAACGCATACGCCCTTTTTGGCCAACCAAGCAAGCTTGCAAAGGAAATCTGCACTACAATGAAGTCTCACTTCCCCCCGGTCAAAAGGGCCATCTGAAAAAAGTGTAAAATCCAGAAAGGCAGGACAGGCCATGGAGAACTGGGAGCCTTGTTATGCTGATGGGCGGGATGTAAACTGCCAACAGACACTCGGGAGAAGTGTATGGTGTTTCCTGAAACATCTAAAAAACAAAGCAACAGAGCCTAGGGCACTTCCACTTATGGTCCTATAGCTTAGGGAAATTAAAATCAGAAAGACACAGCCATCCCAAATTTGGGACGCCTCTGTATACAAGAACCTCGTTTACCGTACAAGTTCAATATCACAGAAAGTGAAAAATGGATAAAGAACTTGTGGTACTTACGTACAATGCAGTTTCACTCAGCAATGAAATCTATGTCATCAGGCCCGTAGCAGCATAATGAGTGGATTCAGGTACGATGATTCTAACTGAAATAAGTCACACAGAAAAAGAAACATCATAAGATATCACTAATACACGGAATGTAAACTTGGCTACACAGGAACTGAATTCCAAAACAGAACAGGGTCTCAAATTTAGAAAACCAACTTATGCTTGCTTAAGGGGAAAGGTGAGTTGGGGTGCTGCATAAAACCAGAGATTGAAATGAGCACAGATAAAGTTCCTTAAGCCAAATATGGAATAGACAAGAGCTACTCCTTGCTCAACGAAATGGACTCAACACCCCATATTAAACGCCTAAGAATGTACCTGACTAGTAAGTATCTAAAAACCTATGGATTGCTATGTCTCCAAAAGAGAATCAAGCGTGTGTACAGGGGCATAAACGCAGCAGTGATAGGATTGGAGAGTTTCGGTGAGCAAATGAAGACCCTTTCAAGTCATATTGCATGGTACCCATTCCACGGGTGTCAACTCTCCAGGTTTAAGGTATTCTTCCTTCAGCTAAAACATGCATGTGGAACCCAGAGTATGATCAACCATGTGAACGGGAGACGTGTTCAAATATGTCTCAGTTTTCCTCCCCTGGTACTCGGGTGCAACATTCCAGACGCTTTACTAACACTCTCCCCACTTGGAGAGTCAGCGCCTTTAACCTCCTGTTTGGCCCAGTTTGCAATTTCTGCGGAAGATGAACAGGAATAGGGAGAACCAATGAGAGACTAGCTGGAGGTGTCTGGACGGGCAAATTTAACTCTCATTTCCCACCAGGAAGAGGAAATAACCAAAGGCTCAGCGTGCCGTGCCAGAACCAGATTAGGGCCTGAAGCCATCCTGCGGTGTTGCGGCCAGCTCACAAGAAAGCGAGTTGAAGAAAGGAGCTCAGGGGCACTGTAATTCACAAACCTGCAGAGTTATAAATGACAGCTATCGTCCAAAAATATACTGAAGTAAGGCTGCCAAGAGGACTTGAAAGCGGGGCAGAATTGCAGGAAACCGATTTCAGGAGGTAGACAGGAATTGCATTGAAAGCATAGGAAAAGAGGCAGAACGTCCACAATGATGCACTTAGCCAAAAGGGCGTATGCGTTTTTTCCTGAATATATTCAGGAAAAAACGCATACGCCCTTTTTGGCCAACCAAGCAAGCTTGCAAAGGAAATCTGCACTACAATGAAGTCTCACTTCCCCCCGGTCAAAAGCGACATCTGAAAAAAGTGTAAAATCCAGAAAGGCAGGACAGGCCATGGAGAACTGGGAGCCTTGTTATGCTGATGGGCGGGATGTAAATTGCCAACAGACACTCGGGAGAAGTGTATGGTGTTTCCTGAAACATCTAAAAAACAAAGCAACAGAGCCTAGGGCACTTCCACTTATGGTCCTATAGCTTAGGGAAATTAAAATAAAAAAGACACAGCCACCCAAAAGTTTGGGACGCCTCTGTTTACAAGAACCTCGTTTACCGTACAAGTCTAATATCACAGAAAGTGAAAAATGGATAAAGAACTTGTGGTACTTATGTACAATGCAGTATCACTCAGCAATGAAATCTATGTCATCAGGCCCGTAGCAGCATAATGAGTGGATTCAGGTATGATGATTCTAACTGAAATAAGTCACACTGAAAAAGAAACATCATAAGATATCACTAATACACGGAATGTAAACTTGGCTACACAGGAACTGAATTCCAAAACAGAACAGGGTCTCAAATTTAGAAAACCAACTTATGCTTGCTTAAGGGGAAAGGTGAGTTGGGGTGCTGCATAAAACCAGAGATTGAAATGAGCACAGATAAAGTTCCTTAAGCCAAATATGGAATAGACCAGAGCTACTCCTTGCTCAACGAAATGGACTCAACACCCCATATTAAACGCCTAATAATGTACCTGATTAGTAAGTATCTTAAAACCTATGGATTGCTATGTCTCCAAAAGAGAATCAAGCGTGTGTACAGGGGAATAAACGCAGCAGTGATAGGATTGGAGAGGTTCGGTGAGCAAATGAAGACCCTTTCAAGTCATATTGCATGGTACCCATTCCACGGGTCTCAACTCTCCAGGTTTAAGGTATTCTTCCTTCAGTTAAAACATGCATGTGGAACCCAGAGTATGATCAACCATGTGAACGGGAGACGTGTTCAAATATGTCTCAGTTTTCCTCCCCTGGTACTCGGGTGCAACATTCCAGACGCTTTACTAACACTCTCCCCACTTGGAGAGTCAGCGCCTTTAACCTCCTGTTTGGCCCGGTTTGCAATTTCTGCAGAAGATGAACAGGAATAGGGAGAACCAATGACAGACTAGCTGGAGGTGTCTCGACGGGCAAATTTAACTCTCATTTCCCACCAGGAAGAGGAAATAACCAAAGGCTCAGCGTGCCGTGCCGGAACCAGATTAGGGCCTGAAGCCATCCTGCGGTGTTGCGGCCAGCTCACAAGAAAGCGAGTTGAAGAAAGGAGCTCAGGGGCACTGTAATTCACAAACCTGCAGAGTTATAAATGACAGGTATCGTCCAAAAATATACTGAAGTAAGGCTGCCAAGAGGACTTGAAAGCGGGGCAGAATTGCAGGAAACCGATTCCAGGAGGTAGACTGGAATTGCATTGAAAGCATAGGAAAAGAAGCAGAACGTCCACAATGATGCACTTGGCCAAAAAGGGCGTATGCGTTTTTTCCTGAATATATTCAGGAAAAAACGCATACGCCCTTTTTGGCCAACCAAGCAAGCTTGCAAAGGAAATCTGCACTACAATGAAGTCTCACTTCCCCCCGGTCAAAAGGGCCATCTGAAAAAAGTGTAAAATCCAGAAAGGCAGGACAGGCCATGGAGAACTGGGAGCCTTGTTATGCTGATGGGCGGGATGTAAACTGCCAACAGACACTCGGGAGAAGTGTATGGTGTTTCCTGAAACATCTAAAAAACAAAGCAACAGAGCCTAGGGCACTTCCACTTATGGTCCTATAGCTTAGGGAAATTAAAATCAGAAAGACACAGCCATCCCAAATTTGGGACGCCTCTGTATACAAGAACCTCGTTTACCGTACAAGTTCAATATCACAGAAAGTGAAAAATGGATAAAGAACTTGTGGTACTTACGTACAATGCAGTTTCACTCAGCAATGAAATCTATGTCATCAGGCCCGTAGCAGCATAATGAGTGGATTCAGGTACGATGATTCTAACTGAAATAAGTCACACAGAAAAAGAAACATCATAAGATATCACTAATACACGGAATGTAAACTTGGCTACACAGGAACTGAATTCCAAAACAGAACAGGGTCTCAAATTTAGAAAACCAACTTATGCTTGCTTAAGGGGAAAGGTGAGTTGGGGTGCTGCATAAAACCAGAGATTGAAATGAGCACAGATAAAGTTCCTTAAGCCAAATATGGAATAGACAAGAGCTACTCCTTGCTCAACGAAATGGACTCAACACCCCATATTAAACGCCTAAGAATGTACCTGACTAGTAAGTATCTAAAAACCTATGGATTGCTATGTCTCCAAAAGAGAATCAAGCGTGTGTACAGGGGCATAAACGCAGCAGTGATAGGATTGGAGAGTTTCGGTGAGCAAATGAAGACCCTTTCAAGTCATATTGCATGGTACCCATTCCACGGGTGTCAACTCTCCAGGTTTAAGGTATTCTTCCTTCAGCTAAAACATGCATGTGGAACCCAGAGTATGATCAACCATGTGAACGGGAGACGTGTTCAAATATGTCTCAGTTTTCCTCCCCTGGTACTCGGGTGCAACATTCCAGACGCTTTACTAACACTCTCCCCACTTGGAGAGTCAGCGCCTTTAACCTCCTGTTTGGCCCAGTTTGCAATTTCTGCGGAAGATGAACAGGAATAGGGAGAACCAATGAGAGACTAGCTGGAGGTGTCTGGACGGGCAAATTTAACTCTCATTTCCCACCAGGAAGAGGAAATAACCAAAGGCTCAGCGTGCCGTGCCAGAACCAGATTAGGGCCTGAAGCCATCCTGCGGTGTTGCGGCCAGCTCACAAGAAAGCGAGTTGAAGAAAGGAGCTCAGGGGCACTGTAATTCACAAACCTGCAGAGTTATAAATGACAGCTATCGTCCAAAAATATACTGAAGTAAGGCTGCCAAGAGGACTTGAAAGCGGGGCAGAATTGCAGGAAACCGATTTCAGGAGGTAGACAGGAATTGCATTGAAAGCATAGGAAAAGAGGCAGAACGTCCACAATGATGCACTTAGCCAAAAGGGCGTATGCGTTTTTTCCTGAATATATTCAGGAAAAAACGCATACGCCCTTTTTGGCCAACCAAGCAAGCTTGCAAAGGAAATCTGCACTACAATGAAGTCTCACTTCCCCCCGGTCAAAAGCGACATCTGAAAAAAGTGTAAAATCCAGAAAGGCAGGACAGGCCATGGAGAACTGGGAGCCTTGTTATGCTGATGGGCGGGATGTAAATTGCCAACAGACACTCGGGAGAAGTGTATGGTGTTTCCTGAAACATCTAAAAAACAAAGCAACAGAGCCTAGGGCACTTCCACTTATGGTCCTATAGCTTAGGGAAATTAAAATAAAAAAGACACAGCCACCCAAAAGTTTGGGACGCCTCTGTTTACAAGAACCTCGTTTACCGTACAAGTTCAATATCACAGAAAGTGAAAAATGGATAAAGAACTTGTGGTACTTACGTACAATGCAGTATCACTCAGCAATGAAATCTATGTCATCAGGCCCGTAGCAGCATAATGAGTGGATTCAGGTATGATGATTCTAACTGAAATAAGTCACACAGAAAAAGAAACATCATAAGATATCAGTAATACACGGAATGTAAACTTGGCTACACAGGAACTGAATTACAGAACAGAACAGGGTCTCAAATTTAGAAAACCAACTTATGCTTGCTTAAGGGTAAAGGTGAGTTGGGGTGCTGCGTAAAACCAGAGATTGAAATGAGCACAGATAAAGTTCCTTAAGCCAAATATGGAATAGACAAGAGCTACTCATTGCTCAACGAAGTGGACTCAACACCGCATATTAAACGCCTAAGAATGTACCTGACTAGTAAGTATCTTAAAACCTATGGATTGCTATGTCTCCGAAAGAGAATCAAGCATGTGTACAGGGGCATAAACGCAGCAGTGATAGGATTGGAGAGGTTCGGTGAGCAAATGAAGACCCTTTGAAGTCATATTTCATGGTACCAATTCCACGGGTTTCAACTACCCAGGTTTAAGGTATTCTTCCTTCAGCTAAAACATGAATGTGGAACCTAGAGTATGATCAACCATGTGATCGGGAGACGTGTTCAAATATGTCTCAGTTTTTGTACCCTGGTTATCGGGTGCAACATTCCAGACGCTTTACTAACAGTCTCCCCACTTGGAGAGTCAGTCCCTTTAACCTCCTGTTTGGCCCAGTTTGCAATTTCTGCGGAAGATGAACAGGAATAGCGAGAACCAATGAGAGACTAGCTGGAGGTGTCTGGACGGGCAAATTTAACTCTCATTTCCCACCAGGAAGAGGAATTAACCAAAGGCTCAGCGTGCCATGCCGGAACCAGATTAGGGCCTGAAGCCATCCTGCAGTGTTGCCGCCAGGTCACAAGAAAGCGAGTTGAAGAAAGAAGCTCAGGGACACTGTAATTCACAAACCTGCAGAGTTATAAATGACAACTATCGTCCAAAAATATACTGAAGTAAGGCTGCCAAGAGGACTTGAAAGCGGGGCAGAATTGCAGGAAACCGATTTCAGGAGGTAGACTGGAATTGCATTGAAAGCATAGGAAAAGAGGCAGAACGTCCACAATGATGCACTTGGCCAAAAAGGGCATATGCGTTTTTTCCTGAATATATTCAGGAAAAAACGCATACGCCCTTTTTCGCCAACCAAGTAAACTTGCAAAGGAAATCTGCACTACAATGAAGTCTCAATTCCCCCCGGTCAAAAGGGCCATCTGCAAAAAGTGTAAAATCCAGAAAGGCAGGACAGGCCATGGAGAACTGGGAGCCTTGTTATGCTGATGGGCGGGATGTAAATTGCCAACAGACACTCGGGAGAAGTTTATGGTGTTTCCTGAAACATCTAAGAAACAAAGCAACAGAGCCTAGGGCACTTCCACTTATGGTCCTATAGCTTAGGGAAATTAAAATCAAAAAGACACAGCCACCCCAAAGTTTGGGACGCCTCTGTTTACAAGAACCTCGTTTACCGTACAAGTTCAATATCACAGAAAGTGAAAAATGGATAAAGAACTTGTGGTACTTACGTACAGTGCAGTATCACTCAGCAATGAAATCTATGTCATCAGGCCCTTAGCAGCACAATGAGTGGATTCAGGTATGATGATTCTAACTGAAATAAGTCACACAGAAAAAGAAACATCATAAGGTATCAGTAATACACGGAATGTAAACTTGGCTACACAGGAACTGAATACAGAACAGAACAGGGTCTCAAATTTAGAAAACCAACTTATGCTTGCTTAAGGGGAAAGGTGAGTTGGGGTGCTGCATAAAACCAGAGATTGAAATGAGCACAGATAAAGTTCCTTAAGCCAAATATGGAATAGACAAGAGCTACTCCTTGCTCAACGAAATGGACTAAACACCCCATATTAAACGCCTAAGAATGTACCTGACTTGTAAGCATCTTAAAACCTATGGATTGCTATGTCTCCGAAAGAGAATCAAGAATGTGTACAGGTGCATAAATGCAGCAGTGATAGGATTGGAGAGGTTCGGTGAGCAAATGAAGACCCTTTGAAGTCATATTGCATGATACCCATTCCACGGGTTTCAACTACCCAGGTTTAAGGTATTCTTCCTTCAGCTAAAACATGCATGTGGAACCTAGAGTATGATCAACCATGTGATCGGGAGACGTGTTCAAATATGTCTCAGTTTTCCTCCCCTGGTACTCGGGTGCAACATTCCAGACGCTTTACTAACACTCTCCCCACTTAGAGAGTCAGTCCCTTTAACCTCCTGTTTGGCCCAGTTTGCAATTTCTGCGGAAGATGAACAGGAATAGGGAGAACCAATGAGAGACTAGCTGGAGGTGTCTGGACGGGCAAATTTAACTCTCATTTCCCACCAGGAAGAGGAAATAACCAAAGGCTCAGCGTGCCGTGCCGGAACCAGATTAGGGCCTGAAGCCATCCTGCGGTGTTGCGGCCAGGTCACAAGAAAGCGAGTTGAAGAAAGGAGCTCAGGGGCACTGTAATTCACAAACCTGCAGAGTTATAAATGACAGCTATCGTCCAAAAATATACTGAAGTAAGGCTGCCAAGAGGACTTGAAAGCGGGGCAGAATTGCAGGAAACCGATTTCAGGAGGTAGACTGGAATTGCATTGAAAGCATAGGAAAAGAGGCAGAACGTCCACAATGATGCACTTGGCCAAAAAGGGCGTATGCGTTTTTTCCTGAATATATTCAGGAAAAAACGCATACGCCCTTTTTGGCCAACCAAGCAAATTTGCAAAGAAAATCTGCACTACAATGAAGTCTCACTTCCCCCCGGTCAAAAGGGCCATCGGAAAAAAGTGTAAAATCCAGAAAGGCAGGACAGGCCATGGAGAACTGGGAGCCTTGTTATGCTGATGGGCGGGATGTAAACTGCCAACAGACACTTGGGAGAAGTGTATGGTGTTTCCTGAAACATCTAAAAAACAAAGCAACAGAGCCTAGGGCACTTCCACTTATGGTCCTATAGCTTAGGGAAATTAAAATCAAAAAGACACAGCCACCCCAAATTTGGGACGCCTCTGTATACAAGAACCTCGTTTACCGTACAAGTTCAATATCACAGAAAGTGAAAAATGGATAAAGAACTTGTGGTACTTACGTACAATGCAGTATCACTCAGCAATGAAATCTATGTCATCAGGCCCGTAGCAGCATAATGAGTGGATTCAGGTACGATGATTCTAACTGAAATAAGTCACACAGAAAAAGAAACATCATTAGATATCACTAATATACGGAATGTAAACTTGGCTACACAGGAACTGAATTCCAAAACAGAACAGGGTCTCAAATTTAGAAAACCAACTTATGCTTGCTTAAGGGGAAAGGTGAGTTGGGGTGCTGCATAAAACCAGAGATTGAAATGAGCACAGATAAAGTTCCTTAAGCCAAATATTGAATAGACAAGAGCTACTCCTTGCTCAACGAAATGGACTCAACACCCCATATTAAACGCCTAAGAATGTACCTGACTAGTAAGTATCTTAAAACCTATGGATTGCTATGTCTCCAAAAGAGAATCAAGCGTGTGTACAGGGGCATAAACGCAGCAGTGATAGGATTGGAGAGTTTCGGTGAGCAAATGAAGACCCTTTGAAGTCATATTGCATGGTACCCATTCCACGGGTTTCAATTACCCAGGTTTAAGGTATTCTTCCTTCAGCTAAAACATGCATGTGGAACCTAGAGTATGATCAACCATGTGATCGGGAGACGTGTTCAAATATGTCTCAGTTTTCGTACCCTGGTACTCGGGTGCAACATTCCAGACGCTTTACTAACACTCTCCCGACTTGGAGAGTCAGTCCCTTTAACCTCCTGTTTGGCCCAGTTTGCAATTCCTGCGGAAGATGAACAGGAATAGGGAGAACCAATGAGAGACTAGCTGGAGGTGTCTGGACGGGCAAATTTAACTCTCATTTCCCACCAGGAAGAGGAAATAACCAAAGGCTCAGCGTGCCGTGCCGGAACCAGATTAGGGCCTGAAGCCATCCTGCGGTGTTGCGGCCAGCTCACAAGAAAGCGAGTTGAAGAAAGGAGCTCAGGGGCACTGTAATTCACAAACCTGCAGAGTTATAAATGACAGCTATCGTCCAAAAATATACTGAAGTAAGGCTGCCAAGAGGACTTGAAAGCGGGGCAGAATTGCAGGAAACCGATTTCAGGAGGTAGACTGGAATTGCATTGAAAGCATAGGAAAAGAGGCAGAACGTCCACAATGATGCACTTGGCCAAAAAGGGCGTATGCGTTTTTTCCTGAATATATTCAGGAAAAAACGCATACGCCCTTTTTGGCCAACCAAGCAAGCTTGCAAAGGAAATCTGCACTACAATGAAGTCTCACTTCCCCCCGGTCAAAAGGGCCATCTGAAAAAAGTGTAAAATCCAGAAAGGCAGGACAGGCCATGGAGAACTGGGAGCCTTGTTATGCTGATGGGCGGGATGTAAATTGCCAACAGACACTCGGGAGAAGTGTATGGTGTTTCCTGAAACATTTAAAAAACAAAGCAACAGAGCCTAGGGCACTTCCACTTATGGTCCTATAGCTTAGGGAAATTAAAATCAAAAAGACACAGCCACCCCAAAATTTGGGACGCCTCTGTTTACAAGAACCTCGTTTACCGTACAAGTCTAATATCACAGAAAGTGAAAAATGGATAAAGAACTTGTGGTACTTATGTACAATGCAGTATCACTCAGCAATGAAATCTATGTCATCAGGCCCGTAGCAGCATAATGAGTGGATTCAGGTATGATGATTCTAACTGAAATAAGTCACACTGAAAAAGAAACATCATAAGATATCACTAATACACGGAATGTAAACTTGGCTACACAGGAACTGAATTCCAAAACAGAACAGGGTCTCAAATTTAGAAAACCAACTTATGCTTGCTTAAGGGGAAAGGTGAGTTGGGGTGCTGCATAAAAGCAGAGATTGAAATGAGCACAGATAAAGTTCCTTAAGCCAAATATGGAATAGACCAGAGCTACTCCTTGCTCAACGAAATGGACTCAACACCCCATATTAAACGCCTAATAATGTACCTGATTAGTAAGTATCTTAAAACCTATGGATTGCTATGTCTCCAAAAGAGAATCAAGCGTGTGTACAGGGGAATAAACGCAGCAGTGATAGGATTGGAGAGGTTCGGTGAGCAAATGAAGACCCTTTCAAGTCATATTGCATGGTACCCATTCCACGGGTCTCAACTCTCCAGGTTTAAGGTATTCTTCCTTCAGTTAAAACATGCATGTGGAACCCAGAGTATGATCAACCATGTGAACGGGAGACGTGTTCAAATATGTCTCAGTTTTCCTCCCCTGGTACTCGGGTGCAACATTCCAGACGCTTTACTAACACTCTCCCCACTTGGAGAGTCAGCGCCTTTAACCTCCTGTTTGGCCCAGTTTGCAATTTCTGCAGAAGATGAACAGGAATAGGGAGAACCAATGACAGACTAGCTGGAGGTGTCTCGACGGGCAAATTTAACTCTCATTTCCCACCAGGAAGAGGAAATAACCAAAGGCTCAGCGTGCCGTGCCGGAACCAGATTAGGGCCTGAAGCCATCCTGCGGTGTTGCGGCCAGCTCACAAGAAAGCGAGTTGAAGAAAGGAGCTCAGGGGCACTGTAATTCACAAACCTGCAGAGTTATAAATGACAGCTATCGTCCAAAAATATACTGAAGTAAGGCTGCCAAGAGGACTTGAAAGCGGGGCAGAATTGCAGGAAACCAATTCCAGGAGGTAGACTGGAATTGCATTGAAAGCATAGGAAAAGAAGCAGAACGTCCACAATGATGCACTTGGCCAAAAAGGGCGTATGCGTTTTTTCCTGAATATATTCAGGAAAAAACGCATACGCCCTTTTTGGCCAACCAAGCAAGCTTGCAAAGGAAATCTGCACTACAATGAAGTCTCACTTCCCCCCGGTCAAAAGGGCCATCTGAAAAAAGTGTAAAATCCAGAAAGGCAGGACAGGCCATGGAGAACTGGGAGCCTTGTTATGCTGATGGGCGGGATGTAAACTGCCAACAGACACTCGGGAGAAGTGTATGGTGTTTCCTGAAACATCTAAAAAACAAAGCAACAGAGCCTAGGGCACTTCCACTTATGGTCCTATAGCTTAGGGAAATTAAAATCAGAAAGACACAGCCATCCCAAATTTGGGACGCCTCTGTATACAAGAACCTCGTTTACCGTACAAGTTCAATATCACAGAAAGTGAAAAATGGATAAAGAACTTGTGGTACTTACGTACAATGCAGTATCACTCAGCAATGAAATCTATGTCATCAGGCCCGTAGCAGCATAATGAGTGGATTCAGGTACGATGATTCTAACTGAAATAAGTCACACAGAAAAAGAAACATCATAAGATATCACTAATACACGGAATGTAAACTTGGCTACACAGGAACTGAATTCCAAAACAGAACAGGGTCTCAAATTTAGAAAACCAACTTATGCTTGCTTAAGGGGAAAGGTGAGTTGGGGTGCTGCATAAAACCAGAGATTGAAATGAGCACAGATAAAGTTCCTTAAGCCAAATATGGAATAGACAAGAGCTACTCCTTGCTCAACGAAATGGACTCAACACCCCATATTAAACGCCTAAGAATGTACCTGACTAGTAAGTATCTAAAAACCTATGGATTGCTATGTCTCCAAAAGAGAATCAAGCGTGTGTACAGGGGCATAAACGCAGCAGTGATAGGATTGGAGAGTTTCGGTGAGCAAATGAAGACCCTTTCAAGTCATATTGCATGGTACCCATTCCACGGGTGTCAACTCTCCAGGTTTAAGGTATTCTTCCTTCAGCTAAAACATGCATGTGGAACCCAGAGTATGATCAACCATGTGAACGGGAGACGTGTTCAAATATGTCTCAGTTTTCCTCCCCTGGTACTCGGGTGCAACATTCCAGACGCTTTACTAACACTCTCCCCACTTGGAGAGTCAGCGCCTTTAACCTCCTGTTTGGCCCAGTTTGCAATTTCTGCGGAAGATGAACAGGAATAGGGAGAACCAATGAGAGACTAGCTGGAGGTGTCTGGACGGGCAAATTTAACTCTCATTTCCCACCAGGAAGAGGAAATAACCAAAGGCTCAGCGTGCCGTGCCAGAACCAGATTAGGGCCTGAAGCCATCCTGCGGTGTTGCGGCCAGCTCACAAGAAAGCGAGTTGAAGAAAGGAGCTCAGGGGCACTGTAATTCACAAACCTGCAGAGTTATAAATGACAGCTATCGTCCAAAAATATACTGAAGTAAGGCTGCCAAGAGGACTTGAAAGCGGGGCAGAATTGCAGGAAACCGATTTCAGGAGGTAGACAGGAATTGCATTGAAAGCATAGGAAAAGAGGCAGAACGTCCACAATGATGCACTTAGCCAAAAGGGCGTATGCGTTTTTTCCTGAATATATTCAGGAAAAAACGCATACGCCCTTTTTGGCCAACCAAGCAAGCTTGCAAAGGAAATCTGCACTACAATGAAGTCTCACTTCCCCCCGGTCAAAAGCGACATCTGAAAAAAGTGTAAAATCCAGAAAGGCAGGACAGGCCATGGAGAACTGGGAGCCTTGTTATGCTGATGGGCGGGATGTAAATTGCCAACAGACACTCGGGAGAAGTGTATGGTGTTTCCTGAAACATCTAAAAAACAAAGCAACAGAGCCTAGGGCACTTCCACTTATGGTCCTATAGCTTAGGGAAATTAAAATAAAAAAGACACAGCCACCCAAAAGTTTGGGACGCCTCTGTTTACAAGAACCTCGTTTACCGTACAAGTTCAATATCACAGAAAGTGAAAAATGGATAAAGAACTTGTGGTACTTACGTACAATGCAGTATCACTCAGCAATGAAATCTATGTCATCAGGCCCGTAGCAGCATAATGAGTGGATTCAGGTATGATGATTCTAACTGAAATAAGTCACACAGAAAAAGAAACATCATAAGATATCAGTAATACACGGAATGTAAACTTGGCTACACAGGAACTGAATTACAGAACAGAACAGGGTCTCAAATTTAGAAAACCAACTTATGCTTGCTTAAGGGTAAAGGTGAGTTGGGGTGCTGCGTAAAACCAGAGATTGAAATGAGCACAGATAAAGTTCCTTAAGCCAAATATGGAATAGACAAGAGCTACTCATTGCTCAACGAAGTGGACTCAACACCGCATATTAAACGCGTAAGAATGTACCTGACTAGTAAGTATCTTAAAACCTATGGATTGCTATGTCTCCGAAAGAGAATCAAGCATGTGTACAGGGGCATAAACGCAGCAGTGATAGGATTGGAGAGGTTCGGTGAGCAAATGAAGACCCTTTGAAGTCATATTGCATGGTACCAATTCCACGGGTTTCAACTACCCAGGTTTAAGGTATTCTTCCTTCAGCTAAAACATGAATGTGGAACCTAGAGTATGATCAACCATGTGATCGGGAGACGTGTTCAAATATGTCTCAGTTTTTGTACCCTGGTTATCGGGTGCAACATTCCAGACGCTTTACTAACAGTCTCCCCACTTGGAGAGTCAGTCCCTTTAACCTCCTGTTTGGCCCAGTTTGCAATTTCTGCGGAAGATGAACAGGAATAGCGAGAACCAATGAGAGACTAGCTGGAGGTGTCTGGACGGGCAAATTTAACTCTCATTTCCCACCAGGAAGAGGAATTAACCAAAGGCTCAGCGTGCCATGCCGGAACCAGATTAGGGCCTGAAGCCATCCTGCAGTGTTGCCGCCAGGTCACAAGAAAGCGAGTTGAAGAAAGAAGCTCAGGGACACTGTAATTCACAAACCTGCAGAGTTATAAATGACAACTATCGTCCAAAAATATACTGAAGTAAGGCTGCCAAGAGGACTTGAAAGCGGGGCAGAATTGCAGGAAACCGATTTCAGGAGGTAGACTGGAATTGCATTGAAAGCATAGGAAAAGAGGCAGAACGTCCACAATGATGCACTTGGCCAAAAAGGGCATATGCGTTTTTTCCTGAATATATTCAGGAAAAAACGCATACGCCCTTTTTCGCCAACCAAGTAAACTTGCAAAGGAAATCTGCACTACAATGAAGTCTCAATTCCCCCCGGTCAAAAGGGCCATCTGCAAAAAGTGTAAAATCCAGAAAGGCAGGACAGGCCATGGAGAACTGGGAGCCTTGTTATGCTGATGGGCGGGATGTAAATTGCCAACAGACACTCGGGAGAAGTTTATGGTGTTTCCTGAAACATCTAAGAAACAAAGCAACAGAGCCTAGGGCACTTCCACTTATGGTCCTATAGCTTAGGGAAATTAAAATCAAAAAGACACAGCCACCCCAAAGTTTGGGACGCCTCTGTTTACAAGAACCTCGTTTACCGTACAAGTTCAATATCACAGAAAGTGAAAAATGGATAAAGAACTTGTGGTACTTACGTACAGTGCAGTATCACTCAGCAATGAAATCTATGTCATCAGGCCCTTAGCAGCACAATGAGTGGATTCAGGTATGATGATTCTAACTGAAATAAGTCACACAGAAAAAGAAACATCATAAGGTATCAGTAATACACGGAATGTAAACTTGGCTACACAGGAACTGAATACAGAACAGAACAGGGTCTCAAATTTAGAAAACCAACTTATGCTTGCTTAAGGGGAAAGGTGAGTTGGGGTGCTGCATAAAACCAGAGATTGAAATGAGCACAGATAAAGTTCCTTAAGCCAAATATGGAATAGACAAGAGCTACTCCTTGCTCAACGAAATGGACTAAACACCCCATATTAAACGCCTAAGAATGTACCTGACTTGTAAGCATCTTAAAACCTATGGATTGCTATGTCTCCGAAAGAGAATCAAGAATGTGTACAGGTGCATAAATGCAGCAGTGATAGGATTGGAGAGGTTCGGTGAGCAAATGAAGACCCTTTGAAGTCATATTGAATGATACCCATTCCACGGGTTTCAACTACCCAGGTTTAAGGTATTCTTCCTTCAGCTAAAACATGCATGTGGAACCTAGAGTATGATCAACCATGTGATCGGGAGACGTGTTCAAATATGTCTCAGTTTTCCTCCCCTGGTACTCGGGTGCAACATTCCAGACGCTTTACTAACACTCTCCCCACTTAGAGAGTCAGTCCCTTTAACCTCCTGTTTGGCCCAGTTTGCAATTTCTGCGGAAGATGAACAGGAATAGGGAGAACCAATGAGAGACTAGCTGGAGGTGTCTGGACGGGCAAATTTAACTCTCATTTCCCACGAGGAAGAGGAAATAACCAAAGGCTCAGCGTGCCGTGCCGGAACCAGATTAGGGCCTGAAGCCATCCTGCGGTGTTGCGGCCAGGTCACAAGAAAGCGAGTTGAAGAAAGGAGCTCAGGGGCACTGTAATTCACAAACCTGCAGAGTTATAAATGACAGCTATCGTCCAAAAATATACTGAAGTAAGGCTGCCAAGAGGACTTGAAAGCGGGGCAGAATTGCAGGAAACCGATTTCAGGAGGTAGACTGGAATTGCATTGAAAGCATAGGAAAAGAGGCAGAACGTCCACAATGATGCACTTGGCCAAAAAGGGCGTATGCGTTTTTTCCTGAATATATTCAGGAAAAAACGCATACGCCCTTTTTGGCCAACCAAGCAAATTTGCAAAGAAAATCTGCACTACAATGAAGTCTCACTTCCCCCCGGTCAAAAGGGCCATCGGAAAAAAGTGTAAAATCCAGAAAGGCAGGACAGGCCATGGAGAACTGGGAGCCTTGTTATGCTGATGGGCGGGATGTAAACTGCCAACAGACACTTGGGAGAAGTGTATGGTGTTTCCTGAAACATCTAAAAAACAAAGCAACAGAGCCTAGGGCACTTCCACTTATGGTCCTATAGCTTAGGGAAATTAAAATCAAAAAGACACAGCCACCCCAAATTTGGGACGCCTCTGTATACAAGAACCTCGTTTACCGTACAAGTTCAATATCACAGAAAGTGAAAAATGGATAAAGAACTTGTGGTACTTACGTACAATGCAGTATCACTCAGCAATGAAATCTATGTCATCAGGCCCGTAGCAGCATAATGAGTGGATTCAGGTACGATGATTCTAACTGAAATAAGTCACACAGAAAAAGAAACATCATTAGATATCACTAATATACGGAATGTAAACTTGGCTACACAGGAACTGAATTCCAAAACAGAACAGGGTCTCAAATTTAGAAAACCAACTTATGCTTGCTTAAGGGGAAAGGTGAGTTGGGGTGCTGCATAAAACCAGAGATTGAAATGAGCACAGATAAAGTTCCTTAAGCCAAATATTGAATAGACAAGAGCTACTCCTTGCTCAACGAAATGGACTCAACACCCCATATTAAACGCCTAAGAATGTACCTGACTAGTAAGTATCTTAAAACCTATGGATTGCTATGTCTCCAAAAGAGAATCAAGCGTGTGTACAGGGGCATAAACGCAGCAGTGATAGGATTGGAGAGTTTCGGTGAGCAAATGAAGACCCTTTGAAGTCATATTGCATGGTACCCATTCCACGGGTTTCAATTACCCAGGTTTAAGGTATTCTTCCTTCAGCTAAAACATGCATGTGGAACCTAGAGTATGATCAACCATGTGATCGGGAGACGTGTTCAAATATGTCTCAGTTTTCGTACCCTGGTACTCGGGTGCAACATTCCAGACGCTTTACTAACACTCTCCCGACTTGGAGAGTCAGTCCCTTTAACCTCCTGTTTGGCCCAGTTTGCAATTTCTGTGGAAGATGAACAGGAATAGGGAGAACCAATGAGAGACTAGCTGGAGGTGTCTGGACGGGCAAATTTAACTCTCATTTCCCACCAGGAAGAGGAAATAACCAAAGGCTCAGCGTGCCGTGCCGGAACCAGATTAGGGCCTGAAGCCATCCTGCGGTGTTGCGGCCAGCTCACAAGAAAGCGAGTTGAAGAAAGGAGCTCAGGGGCACTGTAATTCACAAACCTGCAGAGTTATAAATGACAGCTATCGTCCAAAAATATACTGAAGTAAGGCTGCCAAGAGGACTTGAAAGCGGGGCAGAATTGCAGGAAACCGATTTCAGGAGGTAGACTGGAATTGCATTGAAAGCATAGGAAAAGAGGCAGAACGTCCACAATGATGCACTTGGCCAAAAAGGGCGTATGCGTTTTTTCCTGAATATATTCAGGAAAAAACGCATACGCCCTTTTTGGCCAACCAAGCAAGCTTGCAAAGGAAATCTGCACTACAATGAAGTCTCACTTCCCCCCGGTCAAAAGGGCCATCTGAAAAAAGTGTAAAATCCAGAAAGGCAGGACAGGCCATGGAGAACTGGGAGCCTTGTTATGCTGATGGGCGGGATGTAAATTGCCAACAGACACTCGGGAGAAGTGTATGGTGTTTCCTGAAACATCTAAAAAACAAAGCAACAGAGCCTAGGGCACTTCCACTTATGGTCCTATAGCTTAGGGAAATTAAAATAAAAAAGACACAGCCACCCCAAAGTTTGGGACGCCTCTGTTTACAAGAACCTCGTTTACAGTACAAGTTCAACATCGCAGAAAGTGAAAAATGGATAAAGAAGTTGTGGTATTTACTTACAAAGCAATGTCACTCAGCAATGAAATCTATGTCATCTGGCCCTTAGCAGCACAATGAGTGGATTCAGGTATGATGATTCTAACTGAAATAAGTCACACAGAAAAAGAAACATCATAAGATATCAGTAATACACGGAATGTAAACTTGGCTACACAGGAACTGAATTCCAAAACAGAACAGGGTCTCAAATTTAGAAAACCAACTTATGCTTGCTTAAGGGGAAAGGTGAGTTGGGGTGCTGCATAAAACCAGAGATTGAAATGAGCACAGATAAAGTTCCTTAAGCCAAATATGGAATAGACAAGAGCTACTCCTTGCTCAACGAAATGGACTCAACACCCCATATTAAACGCCTAAGAATGTACCTGACTAGTAAGTATCTTAAAATCTATGGATTGCTATGTCTCCAAAAGAGAATCAAGCGTGTGTACAGGGGCATAAACGCAGCAGTGATAGGATTGGAGAGGTTCGGTGAGCAAATGAAGACCCTTTGAAGTCATATTGCATGGTACCCATTCCACGGGTCTCAACTCTCCAGGTTTAAGGTATTCTTCCTTCGGCTAAAACATGCATGTGGAACCCAGAGTATGATCAACCATGTGAACGGGAGACGTGTTCAAATATGTCTCAGTTTTCCTCCCATGCTACTCGGGTGCAACATTCCAGATGCTTTACTAACACTCTCCCCACTTGGAGAGTCAGCGACTTTAACCTCCTGTTTGGCCCAATTTGCAATTTCTGCGGAAGATGAACAGGAATAGCCAGAACCAATGAGAGACTAGCTGGAGATGTCTGGACGGGCAAATTTAACTCTCATTTCCCACCAGGAAGAGGAAATAACCAAAGGCTCAGCGTGCCGTGCCGGAACCAGATTATGGCCTGAAGCCATCCTGCGGTGTTGCGGCCAGCTCAAAAGAAAGCGAGTTGAAGAAAGGAGCTCAGGGGCAGTGTAATTCACAAACCTGCAGAGTTATAAATGACAGCTATCGTCCAAAAATATACTGAAGTAAGGCTGCCAAGAGGACTTGAAAGCAGGGCAGAATTGCAGGAAACCGATTTCAGGAGGTAGACTGGAATTGCATTGAAAGCATAGGAAAAGAGGCAGAACGTCCACAATGATGCACTTGGCCAAAAAGGGCGTATGCGTTTTTTCCTGAATATATTCAGGAAAAAACGCATACGCCCTTTTTGGCCAACCAAGCAAACTTGCAAAGGAAATCTGCACTACAATGAAGTCTCACTTCCCCCCGGTCAAAAGCGACATCTGAAAAAAGTGTAAAATCCAGAAAGGCAGGACAGGCCATGGAGAACTGGGAGCCTTGTTATGCTGATGGGCGGGATGTAAATTGCCAACAGACACTCGGGAGAAGTGTATGGTGTTTCCTGAAACATCTAAAAAACAAAGCAACAGAGCCTAGGGCACTTCCACTTATGGTCCTATAGCTTAGGGAAATTAAAATAAAAAAGACACAGCCACCCAAAAGTTTGGGACGCCTCTGTTTACAAGAACCTCGTTTACCGTACAAGTTCAATATCACAGAAAGTGAAAAATGGATAAAGAACTTGTGGTACTTACGTACAATGCAGTATCACTCAGCAATGAAATCTATGTCATCAGGCCCGTAGCAGCATAATGAGTGGATTCAGGTATGATGATTCTAACTGAAATAAGTCACACAGAAAAAGAAACATCATAAGATATCAGTAATACACGGAATGTAAACTTGGCTACACAGGAACTGAATTACAGAACAGAACAGGGTCTCAAATTTAGAAAACCAACTTATGCTTGCTTAAGGGTAAAGGTGAGTTGGGGTGCTGCGTAAAACCAGAGATTGAAATGAGCACAGATAAAGTTCCTTAAGCCAAATATGGAATAGACAAGAGCTACTCATTGCTCAACGAAGTGGACTCAACACCGCATATTAAACGCCTAAGAATGTACCTGACTAGTAAGTATCTTAAAACCTATGGATTGCTATGTCTCCGAAAGAGAATCAAGCATGTGTACAGGGGCATAAACGCAGCAGTGATAGGATTGGAGAGGTTCGGTGAGCAAATGAAGACCCTTTGAAGTCATATTGCATGGTACCAATTCCACGGGTTTCAACTACCCAGGTTTAAGGTATTCTTCCTTCAGCTAAAACATGAATGTGGAACCTAGAGTATGATCAACCATGTGATCGGGAGACGTGTTCAAATATGTCTCAGTTTTTGTACCCTGGTTATCGGGTGCAACATTCCAGACGCTTTACTAACAGTCTCCCCACTTGGAGAGTCAGTCCCTTTAACCTCCTGTTTGGCCCAGTTTGCAATTTCTGCGGAAGATGAACAGGAATAGCGAGAACCAATGAGAGACTAGCTGGAGGTGTCTGGACGGGCAAATTTAACTCTCATTTCCCACCAGGAAGAGGAATTAACCAAAGGCTCAGCGTGCCATGCCGGAACCAGATTAGGGCCTGAAGCCATCCTGCAGTGTTGCCGCCAGGTCACAAGAAAGCGAGTTGAAGAAAGAAGCTCAGGGACACTGTAATTCACAAACCTGCAGAGTTATAAATGACAACTATCGTCCAAAAATATACTGAAGTAAGGCTGCCAAGAGGACTTGAAAGCGGGGCAGAATTGCAGGAAACCGATTTCAGGAGGTAGACTGGAATTGCATTGAAAGCATAGGAAAAGAGGCAGAACGTCCACAATGATGCACTTGGCCAAAAAGGGCATATGCGTTTTTTCCTGAATATATTCAGGAAAAAACGCATACGCCCTTTTTCGCCAACCAAGTAAACTTGCAAAGGAAATCTGCACTACAATGAAGTCTCAATTCCCCCCGGTCAAAAGGGCCATCTGCAAAAAGTGTAAAATCCAGAAAGGCAGGACAGGCCATGGAGAACTGGGAGCCTTGTTATGCTGATGGGCGGGATGTAAATTGCCAACAGACACTCGGGAGAAGTTTATGGTGTTTCCTGAAACATCTAAGAAACAAAGCAACAGAGCCTAGAGCACTTCCACTTATGGTCCTATAGCTTAGGGAAATTAAAATCAAAAAGACACAGCCACCCCAAAGTTTGGGACGCCTCTGTTTACAAGAACCTCGTTTACCGTACAAGTTCAATATCACAGAAAGTGAAAAATGGATAAAGAACTTGTGGTACTTACGTACAGTGCAGTATCACTCAGCAATGAAATCTATGTCATCAGGCCCTTAGCAGCACAATGAGTGGATTCAGGTATGATGATTCTAACTGAAATAAGTCACACAGAAAAAGAAACATCATAAGGTATCAGTAATACACGGAATGTAAACTTGGCTACACAGGAACTGAATACAGAACAGAACAGGGTCTCAAATTTAGAAAACCAACTTATGCTTGCTTAAGGGGAAAGGTGAGTTGGGGTGCTGCATAAAACCAGAGATTGAAATGAGCACAGATAAAGTTCCTTAAGCCAAATATGGAATAGACAAGAGCTACTCCTTGCTCAACGAAATGGACTAAACACCCCATATTAAACGCCTAAGAATGTACCTGACTTGTAAGCATCTTAAAACCTATGGATTGCTATGTCTCCGAAAGAGAATCAAGAATGTGTACAGGTGCATAAATGCAGCAGTGATAGGATTGGAGAGGTTCGGTGAGCAAATGAAGACCCTTTGAAGTCATATTGCATGATACCCATTCCACGGGTTTCAACTACCCAGGTTTAAGGTATTCTTCCTTCAGCTAAAACATGCATGTGGAACCTAGAGTATGATCAACCATGTGATCGGGAGACGTGTTCAAATATGTCTCAGTTTTCCTCCCCTGGTACTCGGGTGCAACATTCCAGACGCTTTACTAACACTCTCCCCACTTAGAGAGTCAGTCCCTTTAACCTCCTGTTTGGCCCAGTTTGCAATTTCTGCGGAAGATGAACAGGAATAGGGAGAACCAATGAGAGACTAGCTGGAGGTGTCTGGACGGGCAAATTTAACTCTCATTTCCCACGAGGAAGAGGAAATAACCAAAGGCTCAGCGTGCCGTGCCGGAACCAGATTAGGGCCTGAAGCCATCCTGCGGTGTTGCGGCCAGGTCACAAGAAAGCGAGTTGAAGAAAGGAGCTCAGGGGCACTGTAATTCACAAACCTGCAGAGTTATAAATGACAGCTATCGTCCAAAAATATACTGAAGTAAGGCTGCCAAGAGGACTTGAAAGCGGGGCAGAATTGCAGGAAACCGATTTCAGGAGGTAGACTGGAATTGCATTGAAAGCATAGGAAAAGAGGCAGAACGTCCACAATGATGCACTTGGCCAAAAAGGGCGTATGCGTTTTTTCCTGAATATATTCAGGAAAAAACGCATACGCCCTTTTTGGCCAACCAAGCAAATTTGCAAAGAAAATCTGCACTACAATGAAGTCTCACTTCCCCCCGGTCAAAAGGGCCATCGGAAAAAAGTGTAAAATCCAGAAAGGCAGGACAGGCCATGGAGAACTGGGAGCCTTGTTATGCTGATGGGCGGGATGTAAACTGCCAACAGACACTTGGGAGAAGTGTATGGTGTTTCCTGAAACATCTAAAAAACAAAGCAACAGAGCCTAGGGCACTTCCACTTATGGTCCTATAGCTTAGGGAAATTAAAATCAAAAAGACACAGCCACCCCAAATTTGGGACGCCTCTGTATACAAGAACCTCGTTTACCGTACAAGTTCAATATCACAGAAAGTGAAAAATGGATAAAGAACTTGTGGTACTTACGTACAATGCAGTATCACTCAGCAATGAAATCTATGTCATCAGGCCCGTAGCAGCATAATGAGTGGATTCAGGTACGATGATTCTAACTGAAATAAGTCACACAGAAAAAGAAACATCATTAGATATCACTAATATACGGAATGTAAACTTGGCTACACAGGAACTGAATTCCAAAACAGAACAGGGTCTCAAATTTAGAAAACCAACTTATGCTTGCTTAAGGGGAAAGGTGAGTTGGGGTGCTGCATAAAACCAGAGATTGAAATGAGCACAGATAAAGTTCCTTAAGCCAAATATTGAATAGACAAGAGCTACTCCTTGCTCAACGAAATGGACTCAACACCCCATATTAAACGCCTAAGAATGTACCTGACTAGTAAGTATCTTAAAACCTATGGATTGCTATGTCTCCAAAAGAGAATCAAGCGTGTGTACAGGGGCATAAACGCAGCAGTGATAGGATTGGAGAGTTTCGGTGAGCAAATGAAGACCCTTTGAAGTCATATTGCATGGTACCCATTCCACGGGTTTCAATTACCCAGGTTTAAAGTATTCTTCCTTCAGCTAAAACATGCATGTGGAACCTAGAGTATGATCAACCATGTGATCGGGAGACGTGTTCAAATATGTCTCAGTTTTCGTACCCTGGTACTCGGGTGCAACATTCCAGACGCTTTACTAACACTCTCCCGACTTGGAGAGTCAGTCCCTTTAACCTCCTGTTTGGCCCAGTTTGCAATTCCTGCGGAAGATGAACAGGAATAGGGAGAACCAATGAGAGACTAGCTGGAGGTGTCTGGACGGGCAAATTTAACTCTCATTTCCCACCAGGAAGAGGAAATAACCAAAGGCTCAGCGTGCCGTGCCGGAACCAGATTAGGGCCTGAAGCCATCCTGCGGTGTTGCGGCCAGCTCACAAGAAAGCGAGTTGAAGAAAGGAGCTCAGGGGCACTGTAATTCACAAACCTGCAGAGTTATAAATGACAGCTATCGTCCAAAAATATACTGAAGTAAGGCTGCCAAGAGGACTTGAAAGCGGGGCAGAATTGCAGGAAACCGATTTCAGGAGGTAGACTGGAATTGCATTGAAAGCATAGGAAAAGAGGCAGAACGTCCACAATGATGCACTTGGCCAAAAAGGGCGTATGCGTTTTTTCCTGAATATATTCAGGAAAAAACGCATACGCCCTTTTTGGCCAACCAAGCAAGCTTGCAAAGGAAATCTGCACTACAATGAAGTCTCACTTCCCCCCGGTCAAAAGGGCCATCTGAAAAAAGTGTAAAATCCAGAAAGGCAGGACAGGCCATGGAGAACTGGGAGCCTTGTTATGCTGATGGGCGGGATGTAAATTGCCAACAGACACTCGGGAGAAGTGTATGGTGTTTCCTGAAACATCTAAAAAACAAAGCAACAGAGCCTAGGGCACTTCCACTTATGGTCCTATAGCTTAGGGAAATTAAAATAAAAAAGACACAGCCACCCCAAAGTTTGGGACGCCTCTGTTTACAAGAACCTCGTTTACAGTACAAGTTCAACATCGCAGAAAGTGAAAAATGGATAAAGAAGTTGTGGTATTTACTTACAAAGCAATGTCACTCAGCAATGAAATCTATGTCATCTGGCCCTTAGCAGCACAATGAGTGGATTCAGGTATGATGATTCTAACTGAAATAAGTCACACAGAAAAAGAAACATCATAAGATATCAGTAATACACGGAATGTAAACTTGGCTACACAGGAACTGAATTCCAAAACAGAACAGGGTCTCAAATTTAGAAAACCAACTTATGCTTGCTTAAGGGGAAAGGTGAGTTGGGGTGCTGCATAAAACCAGAGATTGAAATGAGCACAGATAAAGTTCCTTAAGCCAAATATGGAATAGACAAGAGCTACTCCTTGCTCAACGAAATGGACTCAACACCCCATATTAAACGCCTAAGAATGTACCTGACTAGTAAGTATCTTAAAACCTATGGATTGCTATGTCTCCAAAAGAGAATCAAGCGTGTGTACAGGGGCATAAACGCAGCAGTGATAGGATTGGAGAGGTTCGGTGAGCAAATGAAGACCCTTTGAAGTCATATTGCATGGTACCCATTCCACGGGTTTCAACTACCCAGGTTTAAGGTATTCTTCCTTCAGCTAAAACATGCATGTGGAACCTAGAGTATGATCAACCATGTGATCGGGAGACGTGTTCAAATATGTCTCAGTTTTCCTCCCCTGGTACTCGGGTGCAACATTCCAGACGCTTTACTAACACTCTCCCCACTTAGAGAGTCAGTCCCTTTAACCTCCTGTTTGGCCCAGTTTGCAATTTCTGCGGAAGATGAACAGGAATAGGGAGAACCAATGAGAGACTAGCTGGAGGTGTCTGGACGGGCAAATTTAACTCTCATTTCCCACGAGGAAGAGGAAATAACCAAAGGCTCAGCGTGCCGTGCCGGAACCAGATTAGGGCCTGAAGCCATCCTGCGGTGTTGCGGCCAGGTCACAAGAAAGCGAGTTGAAGAAAGGAGCTCAGGGGCACTGTAATTCACAAACCTGCAGAGTTATAAATGACAGCTATCGTCCAAAAATATACTGAAGTAAGGCTGCCAAGAGGACTTGAAAGCGGGGCAGAATTGCAGGAAACCGATTTCAGGAGGTAGACTGGAATTGCATTGAAAGCATAGGAAAAGAGGCAGAACGTCCACAATGATGCACTTGGCCAAAAAGGGCGTATGCGTTTTTTCCTGAATATATTCAGGAAAAAACGCATACGCCCTTTTTGGCCAACCAAGCAAATTTGCAAAGAAAATCTGCACTACAATGAAGTCTCACTTCCCCCCGGTCAAAAGGGCCATCGGAAAAAAGTGTAAAATCCAGAAAGGCAGGACAGGCCATGGAGAACTGGGAGCCTTGTTATGCTGATGGGCGGGATGTAAACTGCCAAAAGACACTTGGGAGAAGTGTATGGTGTTTCCTGAAACATCTAAAAAACAAAGCAACAGAGCCTAGGGCACTTCCACTTATGGTCCTATAGCTTAGGGAAATTAAAATCAAAAAGACACAGCCACCCCAAATTTGGGACGCCTCTGTATACAAGAACCTCGTTTACCGTACAAGTTCAATATCACAGAAAGTGAAAAATGGATAAAGAACTTGTGGTACTTACGTAAAATGCAGTATCACTCAGCAATGAAATCTATGTCATCAGGCCCGTAGCAGCATAATGAGTGGATTCAGGTACGATGATTCTAACTGAAATAAGTCACACAGAAAAAGAAACATCATTAGATATCACTAATATACGGAATGTAAACTTGGCTACACAGGAACTGAATTCCAAAACAGAACAGGGTCTCAAATTTAGAAAACCAACTTATGCTTGCTTAAGGGGAAAGGTGAGTTGGGGTGCTGCATAAAACCAGAGATTGAAATGAGCACAGATAAAGTTCCTTAAGCCAAATATTGAATAGACAAGAGCTACTCCTTGCTCAACGAAATGGACTCAACACCCCATATTAAACGCCTAAGAATGTACCTGACTAGTAAGTATCTTAAAACCTATGGATTGCTATGTCTCCAAAAGAGAATCAAGCGTGTGTACAGGGGCATAAACGCAGCAGTGATAGGATTGGAGAGTTTCGGTGAGCAAATGAAGACCCTTTCAAGTCATATTGCATGGTACCCATTCCACGGGTTTCAATTACCCAGGTTTAAGGTATTCTTCCTTCAGCTAAAACATGCATGTGGAACCTAGAGTATGATCAACCATGTGATCGGGAGACGTGTTCAAATATGTCTCAGTTTTCGTACCCTGGTACTCGGGTGCAACATTCCAGACGCTTTACTAACACTCTCCCGACTTGGAGAGTCAGTCCCTTTAACCTCCTGTTTGGCCCAGTTTGCAATTCCTGCGGAAGATGAACAGGAATAGGGAGAACCAATGAGAGACTAGCTGGAGGTGTCTGGACGGGCAAATTTAACTCTCATTTCCCACCAGGAAGAGGAAATAACCAAAGGCTCAGCGTGCCGTGCCGGAACCAGATTAGGGCCTGAAGCCATCCTGCGGTGTTGCGGCCAGCTCACAAGAAAGCGAGTTGAAGAAAGGAGCTCAGGGGCACTGTAATTCACAAACCTGCAGAGTTATAAATGACAGCTATCGTCCAAAAATATACTGAAGTAAGGCTGCCAAGAGGACTTGAAAGCGGGGCAGAATTGCAGGAAACCGATTTCAGGAGGTAGACTGGAATTGCATTGAAAGCATAGGAAAAGAGGCAGAACGTCCACAATGATGCACTTGGCCAAAAAGGGCGTATGCGTTTTTTCCTGAATATATTCAGGAAAAAACGCATACGCCCTTTTTGGCCAACCAAGCAAGCTTGCAAAGGAAATCTGCACTACAATGAAGTCTCACTTCCCCCCGGTCAAAAGGGCCATCTGAAAAAAGTGTAAAATCCAGAAAGGCAGGACAGGCCATGGAGAACTGGGAGCCTTGTTATGCTGATGGGCGGGATGTAAATTGCCAACAGACACTCGGGAGAAGTGTATGGTGTTTCCTGAAACATCTAAAAAACAAAGCAACAGAGCCTAGGGCACTTCCACTTATGGTCCTATAGCTTAGGGAAATTAAAATAAAAAAGACACAGCCACCCCAAAGTTTGGGACGCCTCTGTTTACAAGAACCTCGTTTACAGTACAAGTTCAACATCGCAGAAAGTGAAAAATGGATAAAGAAGTTGTGGTATTTACTTACAAAGCAATGTCACTCAGCAATGAAATCTATGTCATCTGGCCCTTAGCAGCACAATGAGTGGATTCAGGTATGATGATTCTAACTGAAATAAGTCACACAGAAAAAGAAACATCATAAGATATCAGTAATACACGGAATGTAAACTTGGCTACACAGGAACTGAATTCCAAAACAGAACAGGGTCTCAAATTTAGAAAACCAACTTATGCTTGCTTAAGGGGAAAGGTGAGTTGGGGTGCTGCATAAAACCAGAGATTGAAATGAGCACAGATAAAGTTCCTTAAGCCAAATATGGAATAGACAAGAGCTACTCCTTGCTCAACGAAATGGACTCAACACCCCATATTAAACGCCTAAGAATGTACCTGACTAGTAAGTATCTTAAAATCTATGGATTGCTATGTCTCCAAAAGAGAATCAAGCGTGTGTACAGGGGCATAAACGCAGCAGTGATAGGATTGGAGAGGTTCGGTGAGCAAATGAAGACCCTTTGAAGTCATATTGCATGGTACCCATTCCACGGGTCTCAACTCTCCAGGTTTAAGGTATTCTTCCTTCGGCTAAAACATGCATGTGGAACCCAGAGTATGATCAACCATGTGAACGGGAGACGTGTTCAAATATGTCTCAGTTTTCCTCCGATGCTACTCGGGTGCAACATTCCAGATGCTTTACTAACACTCTCCCCACTTGGAGAGTCAGCGCCTTTAACCTCCTGTTTGGCCCAATTTGCAATTTCTGCGGAAGATGAACAGGAATAGCCAGAACCAATGAGAGACTAGCTGGAGATGTCTGGACGGGCAAATTTAACTCTCATTTCCCACCAGGAAGAGGAAATAACCAAAGGCTCAGCGTGCCGTGCCAGAACCAGATTAGGGCCTGAAGCCATCCTGCGGTGTTGCGGCCAGCTCAAAAGAAAGCGAGTTGAAGAAAGGAGCTCAGGGGCAGTGTAATTCACAAACCTGCAGAGTTATAAATGACAGCTATCGTCCAAAAATATACTGAAGTAAGGCTGCCAAGAGGACTTGAAAGCAGGGCAGAATTGCAGGAAACCGATTTCAGGAGGTAGACTGGAATTGCATTGAAAGCATAGGAAAAGAGGCAGAACGTCCACAATGATGCACTTGGCCAAAAAGGGCGTATGCGTTTTTTCCTGAATATATTCAGGAAAAAACGCATACGCCATTTTTGGCCAACCAAGCAAACTTGCAAAGGAAATCTGCACTACAATGAAGTCTCACTTCCCCCCGGTCAAAAGGGCCATCTGAAAAATGTGTAAAATCCAGAAAGGCAGGACAGGCCATGGAGAACTGGGAGCCTTGGTATGCTGATGGGCGGGATGTAAATAGCCAACAGACACTCGGGAGAAGTGTATGGTGTTTCCTGAAACATCTAAAAAACAAAGCAACAGAGCCTAGGGCACTTCCACTTATGGTCCTATAGCTTAGGGAAATTAAAATAAAAAAGACACAGCCACCCCAAAGTTTTGGACGCCTCTGTTTACAAGAACCTCATTTACAGTACAAGTTCAACATCGCAGAAAGTGAAAAATGGATAAAGAACTTGTGGTACATACGTACAATGCAGTATCACTCAGCAATGAAATCTATGTCATCAGACCCGTAGCAGCATAATGAGTGGATTCAGGTACGATGATTCTAACTGAAATAAGTCACACAGAGAAAGAAACGTCATAAGATATCACTAATACACGGAATGTAAACTTGGCTACACAGGAACTGAATTCCAAAACAGAACAGGGTCTCAAATTTAGAAAACCAACTTATGCTTGCTTAAGGGGAAAGGTGAGTTGGGGTGCTGCATAAAACCAGAGATTGAAATGAGCACAGATAAAGTTCCTTAAGCCAAATATGGAATAGGCAAGAGCTACTCCTTGCTCAATGAAATGGACTCAACACCCCATATTAAACGCCTAAGAATGTACCTGACTTGTAAGCATCTTAAAACCTATGGATTGCTATGTCTCCAAAAGAGAATCAAGCGTGTGTACAGGGGAATAAACGCAGCAGTGATAGGATTGGAGAGGTTCGGTGAGCAAATGAAGACCCTTTGAAGTCATATTGCATGGTACCCTTTCCACGGGTCTCAACTCTCCAGGTTTAATGTATTCTTCCTTCAGCTAAAACATGCATGTGGAACCCAGAGTATGATCAACCATGTGAACGGGAGACGTGTTCAAATATGTCTCAGTTTTCCTCCCCTGGTACTCGGGTGCAACATTCCAGACGCTTTACTAACACTCTCCCCACTTGGAGAGTCAGCGCCTTTAACCTCCTGTTTGGCCCAGTTTGCAATTTCTGCGGAAGATGAACAGGAATAGGGAGAACCAATGAGAGACTAGCTGGAGGTGTCTGGACGGGCAAATTTAACTCTCATTTCCCACCAGGAAGAGGAAATAACCAAAGGCTCAGCGTGCCGTGCCGGAACGAGATTAGGGCCTGAAGCCATCCTGCGGTGTTGCGGCCAGCTCACAAGAAAGCGAGTTGAAGAAAGGAGCTCAGGGGCACTGTAATTCACAAACCTGCAGAGTTATAAATGACAGCTATCGTCCAAAAATATACTGAAGTAAGGCTGCCAAGAGGACTTGAAAGCGGGGCAGAATTGCAGGAAACAGATTTCAGGAGGTAGACTGGAATTGCATTGAAAGCATAGGAAAAGAGGCAGAATGTCCACAATGATGCACTTGGCCAAAAAGGGCGTATGCGTTTTTTCCTGAATATATTCAGGAAAAAACGCATACGCACTTTTTGGCCAACCAAGCAAGCTTGCAAAGGAAATCTGCACTACAATGAAGTCTCACTTCCCCATGGTCAAAAGGGCCATCTGAAAAAAGTGTAAAATCCAGAAAGGCAGGACAGGCCATGGAGAACTGGGAGCCTTGTTATGCTGATGGGCGGGATGTAAATTGCCAACAGACACTCGGGAGAAGTGTATGGTGTTTCCTGAAACATCTAAAAAACAAAGCAACAGAGCCTAGGGCACTTCCACTTATGGTCCTATAGCTTAGGGAAATTAAAATAAAAAAGACACAGCCACCCCAAAGTTTGGGACGCCTCTGTTTACAAGAACCTCGTTTACAGTACAAGTTCAACATCGCAGAAAGTGAAAAATGGATAAAGAAGTTGTGGTATTTACTTACAAAGCAATGTCACTCAGCAATGAAATCTATGTCATCTGGCCCTTAGCAGCACAATGAGTGGATTCAGGTATGATGATTCTAACTGAAATAAGTCACACAGAAAAAGAAACATCATAAGATATCAGTAATACACGGAATGTAAACTTGGCTACACAGGAACTGAATTCCAAAACAGAACAGGGTCTCAAATTTAGAAAACCAACTTATGCTTGCTTAAGGGGAAAGGTGAGTTGGGGTGCTGCATAAAACCAGAGATTGAAATGAGCACAGATAAAGTTCCTTAAGCCAAATATGGAATAGACAAGAGCTACTCCTTGCTCAACGAAATGGACTCAACACCCCATATTAAACGCCTAAGAATGTACCTGACTAGTAAGTATCTTAAAATCTATGGATTGCTATGTCTCCAAAAGAGAATCAAGCGTGTGTACAGGGGCATAAACGCAGCAGTGATAGGATTGGAGAGGTTCGGTGAGCAAATGAAGACCCTTTGAAGTCATATTGCATGGTACCCATTCCACGGGTCTCAACTCTCCAGGTTTAAGGTATTCTTCCTTCGGCTAAAACATGCATGTGGAACCCAGAGTATTATCAACCATGTGAACGGGAGACGTGTTCAAATATGTCTCAGTTTTCCTCCCATGCTACTCGGGTGCAACATTCCAGATGCTTTACTAACACTCTCCCCACTTGGAGAGTCAGCGCCTTTAACCTCCTGTTTGGCCCAATTTGCAATTTCTGCGGAAGATGAACAGGAATAGCCAGAACCAATGAGAGACTAGCTGGAGATGTCTGGACGGGCAAATTTAACTCTCATTTCCCACCAGGAAGAGGAAATAACCAAAGGCTCAGCGTGCCGTGCCGGAACCAGATTATGGCCTGAAGCCATCCTGCGGTGTTGCGGCCAGCTCAAAAGAAAGCGAGTTGAAGAAAGGAGCTCAGGGGCAGTGTAATTCACAAACCTGCAGAGTTATAAATGACAGCTATCGTCCAAAAATATACTGAAGTAAGGCTGCCAAGAGGACTTGAAAGCAGGGCAGAATTGCAGGAAACCGATTTCAGGAGGTAGACTGGAATTGCATTGAAAGCATAGGAAAAGAGGCAGAACGTCCACAATGATGCACTTGGCCAAAAAGGGCGTATGCGTTTTTTCCTGAATATATTCAGGAAAAAACGCATACGCCCTTTTTGGCCAACCAAGCAAACTTGCAAAGGAAATCTGCACTACAATGAAGTCTCACTTCCCCCCGGTCAAAAGGGCCATCTGAAAAAAGTGTAAAATCCAGAAAGGCAGGACAGGCCATGGAGAACTGGGAGCCTTGGTATGCTGATGGGCGGGATGTAAATTGCCAACAGACACTCGGGAGAAGTGTATGGTGTTTCCTGAAACATCTAAAAAACAAAGCAACAGAGCCTAGGGCACTTCCACTTATGGTCCTATAGCTTAGGGAAATTAAAATAAAAAAGACACAGCCACCCCAAAGTTTTGGACGCCTCTGTTTACAAGAACCTCATTTACAGTACAATTTCAACATCGCAGAAAGTGAGAAATGGATAAAGAACTTGTGGTACATACGTACAATGCAGTATCACTCAGCAATGAAATCTATGTCATCAGACCCGTAGCAGCATAATGAGTGGATTCAGGTACGATGATTCTAACTGAAATACGTCACACAGAAAAAGAAACGTCATAAGATATCACTAATACACGGAATGTAAACTTGGCTACACAGGAACTGAATTCCAAAACAGAACAGGGTCTCAAATTTAGAAAACCAACTTATGCTTGCTTAAGGGGAAAGGTGAGTTGGAGTGCTGCATAAAACCAGAGATTGAAATGAGCACAGATAAAGTTCCTTAAGCCAAATATGGAATAGGCAAGAGCTACTCCTTGCTCAATGAAATGGACTCAACACCCCATATTAAACGCCTAAGAATGTACCTGACTTGTAAGCATCTTAAAACCTATGGATTGCTATGTCTCCAAAAGAGAATCAAGCGTGTGTACAGGGGAATAAACGCAGCAGTGATAGGATTGGAGAGGTTCGGTGAGCAAATGAAGACCCTTTGAAGTCATATTGCATGGTACCCATTCCACGGGTCTCAACTCTCCAGGTTTAATGTATTCTTCCTTCAGCTAAAACATGCATGTGGAACCCAGAGTATGATCAACCATGTGAACGGGAGACGTGTTCAACTATGTCTCAGTTTTCCTCCCCTGGTACTCGGGTGCAACATTCCAGACGCTTTACTAACACTCTCCCCACTTGGAGAGTCAGCGCCTTTAACCTCCTGTTTGGCCCAGTTTGCAATTTCTGCGGAAGATGAACAGGAATAGGGAGAACCAATGAGAGACTAGCTGGAGGTGTCTGGACGGGCAAATTTAACTCTAATTTCCCACCAGGAAGAGGAAATAACCAAAGGCTCAGCGTGCCGTGCCGGAACGAGATTAGGGCCTGAAGCCATCCTGCGGTGTTGCGGCCAGCTCACAAGAAAGCGAGTTGAAGAAAGGAGCTCAGGGGCACTGTAATTCACAAACCTGCAGAGTTATAAATGACAGCTATCGTCCAAAAATATACTGAAGTAAGGCTGCCAAGAGGACTTGAAAGCGGGGCAGAATTGCAGGAAACAGATTTCAGGAGGTAGACTGGAATTGCATTGAAAGCATAGGAAAAGAGGCAGAACGTCCACAATGATGCACTTGGCCAAAAAGGGCGTACGCGTTTTTTCCTGAATATATTCAGGAAAAAACGCATACGCCCTTTTTGGCCAACCAAGCAAGCTTGCAAAGGAAATCTGCACTACAATGAAGTCTCACTTCCTCCCGGTCAAAAGGGCCATCTGAAAAAAGTGTAAAATCCAGAAAGGCAGGACAAGCCATGGAGAACTGGGAGCCTTGTTATGCTGATGGGCGGGATGTAAATTGCCAACAGACACTCGGGAGAAGTGTATGGTGTTTCCTGAAACATCTAAAAAACAAAGCAACAGAGCCTAGGGCACTTCCACTTATGGTCCTATAGCTTAGGGAAATTAAAATCAAAAAGACACAGCCACCCCAAATTTTGGGACGCCTCTGTTTACAAGAACCTCGTTTACAGTACAAGTTCAACATCGCAGAAAGTGAAAAATGGATAAAGAAGTTGTGGTATTTCCTTACAAAGCAATATCACTCAGCAATGAAATCAATGTCATCAGGCCCTTAGCAGCACAATGAGTGGATTCAGGTATGATGATTCTAACTGAAATAAGTCACACAGAAAAAGAAACATCATAAGACATCAGTAATACACGGAATGTAAACTTGGCTACACAGGAACTGAATTACAGAACAGAACAGGGTCTCAAATTTAGAAAACCAACTTATGCTTGCTTAAGGGGAAAGGTGAGTTGGGGTGCTGCATAAAACCAGAGATTGAAATGAGCACAGATAAAGTTCCTTAAGCCAAATATGGAATAGGCAAGAGCTACTCCTTGCTCAATGAAATATACTCAACACCGCATATTAAACGCCTAAGAATGTACCTGACTAGTAAGTATCTTAAAACCTATGGATTGCTATGTCTCCGAAAGAGAATCAAGCATGTGTACAGGGGCATAAACGCAGCAGTGATAGGATTGGAGAGGTTCGGTGAGCAAATGAAGACCCTTTGAAGTCATATTGCATGGTACCCATTCCACGGGTCTCAACTACCCAGGTTTAAGGTATTCTTCCTTCAGCTAAAACATGCATGTGGAACCTAGAGTATGATCAACCATGTGATCGGGAGACGTGTTCAAATATGTCTCAGTTTTTGTACCCTGGTACTCGGGTGCAACATTCCAGACGCTTTACTAACACTCTCCCGACTTGGAGAGTCAGTCCCTTTAACCTCCTGTTTGGCCCAGTTTGCAATTTCTGCGGAAGATGAACAGGAATAGCGAGAACCAATGAGAGACTAGCTGGAGGTGTCTGGACGGGCAAATTTAACTCTCATTTCCCACCAGGAAGAGGAATTAACCAAAGGCTCAGCGTGCCATGCCGGAACCAGATTAGGGCCTGAAGCCATCCTGCAGTGTTGCCGCCAGGTCACAAGAAAGCGAGTTGAAGAAAGGAGCTCAGGGACACTGTAATTCACAAACCTGCAGAGTTATAAATGACAACTATCGTCCAAAAATATACTGAAGTAAGGCTGCCAAGAGGACTTGAAAGCGGGGCAGAATTGCAGGAAACAGATTTCAGGAGGTAGACTGGAATTGCATTGAAAGCATAGGAAAAGAGGCAGAACGTCCACAATGATGCACTTGGCCAAAAAGGGCGTATGCGTTTTTTCCTGAATATATTCAAGAAAAAACGCATACGCCCTTTTTGGCCAACCAAGCAAGTTTGCAAAGGAAATCTGCACTACAATGAAGTCTCACTTCCCCCCGGTCAAAAGGGCCATCTGAAAAAAGTGTAAAATCCAGAAAGGCAGGACAGGCCATGGAGAACTGGGAGCCTTGTTATGCTGATGGGCGGGATGTAAATTGCCAACAGCCACTTGGGAGAAGTGTATGGTGTTTCCTGAAACATCTAAAAAACAAAGCAACAGCCTAGGGCACTTCCACTTATGGTCCTATAGCTTAGGGAAATTAAAACAAAAAAGACACAGCCAACTCAAAGTTTGGGAAGCCTCTGTTTACAAGAACCTCGTTTACCGTACAAGTTCAATATCACAGAAAGTGAAAAATGGATAAAGAACTTGTGGTACTTACGTACAATGCAGTATCACTCAGCAATGAAATCTATGTCATCAGGCCCGTAGCAGCATAATGAGTGGATTCAGGTAAAATGATTCTAACTGAAATAAGTCACACAGAAAAAGAAACGTCATAAGATATCAGTAATACACGGAATGTAAACTTGGCTACACAGGAACTGAATTCCAAAACAGAACAGGGTCTCAAATTTAGAAAACCAACTTATGCTTGCTTAAGGGGAAAGGTGAGTTGGGGTGCTGCATAAAACCAGAGATTGAAATGAGCACAGATAAAGTTCCTTAAGCCAAATATGGAATAGGCAAGAGCTACTCCTTGCTCAATGAAATGGACTCAACACCCCATATTAAACGCCTAAGAATGTACCTGACTTGTAAGCATCTTAAAACCTATGGATTGCTATGTCTCCAAAAGAGAATCAAGCGTGTGTACAGGGGCATAAACGCAGCAGTGATAGGATTGGAGACGTTCGGTGAGCAAATGAAGACCCTTTGAAGTCATATTGCATGGTACCCATTCCACGGGTCTCAACACTCCAGGTTTAATGTATTCTTCCTTCAGCTAAAACATGCATGTGGAACCCAGAGTATGATCAACCGTGTGAACGGGAGACGTGTTCAAATATGTCTCAGTTTTCCTCCCCTGGTACTCGGGTGCAACATTCCAGACGCTTTACTAACACTCTCCCCACTTGGAGAGTCAGCGCCTTTAACCTCCTGTTTGGCCCAGTTTGCAATTTCTGCGGAAGATGAACAGGAATAGGGAGAACCAATGAGAGACTAGCTGGAGATGTCTGGACGGGCAAATTTAACTCTCATTTCCCACCAGGAAGAGGAAATAACCAAAGGCTCAGCGTGCCGTGCCGGAACGAGATTAGGGCCTGAAGCCATCCTGAGGTGTTGCGGCCAGCTCACAAGAAAGCGAGTTGAAGAAAGGAGCTCAGGGGCACTGTAATTCACAAACCTGCAGAGTTATAAATGACAGCTATCGTCCAAAAATATACTGAAGTAAGGCTGCCAAGAGGACTTGAAAGCGGGTCAGAATTGCAGGAAACCGATTTCAGGAGGTAGACTGGAATTGCATTGAAAGCATAGGAAAAGAGGCAGAACGTCCACAATGATGCACTTGGCCAAAAAGGGCGTACGAGTTTTTTCCTGAATATATTCAGGAAAAAACGCATACGCCCTTTTTGGCCAACCAAGCAAGCTTGCAAAGGAAATCTGCACTACAATGAAGTCTCACTTCCTCCCGGTCAAAAGGGCCATCTGAAAAAAGTGTAAAATCCAGAAAGGCAGGACAAGCCATGGAGAACTGGGAGCCTTGTTATGCTGATGGGCGGGATGTAAATTGCCAACAGACACTCGGGAGAAGTGTATGGTGTTTCCTGAAACATCTAAAAAACAAAGCAACAGAGCCTAGGGCACTTCCACTTATGGTCCTATAGCTTAGGGAAATTAAAATCAAAAAGACACAGCCACCCCAAATTTTGGGACGCCTCTGTTTACAAGAACCTCGTTTACAGTACAAGTTCAACATCGCAGAAAGTGAAAAATGGATAAAGAAGTTGTGGTATTTACTTACAAAGCAATATCACTCAGCAATGAAATCAATGTCATCAGGCCCTTAGCAGCACAATGAGTGGATTCAGGTATGATTATTCTAACTGAAATAAGTCACACAGAAAAGGAAACATCATAAGATATCAGTAATACACGGAATGTAAACTTGGCTACACAGGAACTGAATTCCAGAACAGAACAGGGTCTCAAATTTAGAAAACCAACTTATGCTTGCTTAAGGGGAAAGGTGAGTTGGGGTGCTGCATAAAACCAGAGATTGAAATGAGCACAGATAAAGTTCCTTAAGCCAAATATGGAATAGACAAGAGCTACTCCTTGCTCAATGAAATATACTCAACACCGCATATTAAACGCCTAAGAATGTACCTGACTAGTAAGTATCTTTAAACCTATGGATTGCTATGTCTCCGAAAGAGAATCAAGCATGTGTACAGGGGAATAAACGCAGCAGTGATAGGATTGGAGAGGTTCGGTGAGCAAATGAAGACCCTTTGAGGTCATATTGCATGGTACCCATTCCACGGGTCTCAACTACCCAGGTTTAAGGTATTCTTCCTTCACCTAAAACATGAATGTGGAACCTAGAGTATGATCAACCATGTGATCGGGAGACGTGTTGAAATATGTCTCAGTTTTTGTACCCTGGTACTCGGGTGCAACATTCCAGACGCTTTACTAACACTCTCCCGACTTGGAGAGTCAGTCCCTTTAACCTCCTGTTTGGCCCAGTTTGCAATTTCTGCGGAAGATGAACAGGAATAGCGAGAACCAATGAGAGACTAGCTGGAGGTGTCTGGACGGGCAAATTTAACTCTCATTTCCCACCAGGAAGAGGAATTAACCAAAGGCTCAGCGTGCCATGCCGGAACCAGATTAGGGCCTGAAGTCATCCGGCAGTATTGCCGCCAGGTCAAAAGAAAGCGAGTTGAAGAAAGGAGCTCAGGGACACTGTAATTCACAAACGTGCAGAGTTATAAATGACAACTATCATCCAAAAATATACTGAAGTAAGGCTGCCAAGAGGACTTGAAAGCGGGGCAGAATTGCAGGAAACCGATTTCAGGACGTAGACTGGAATTGCATTGAAAGCATAGGAAAACAGGCAGAACGTCCACAATGATGCACTTGGCCAAAAAGGGCATATGCGTTTTTTCCTGAATATATTCAGGAAAAAACGCATACGCCCTTTTTGGCCAACCAAGCAAGCTTGCAAAGGAAATCTGCACTACAATGAAGTCTCACTTCCCCCCGGTCAAAAGGGCCATCTGAAAAAAGTGTAAAATCCAGAAAGGCAGGACAGGCCATGGAGAACTGGGAGCCTAGTTATGCTGATGGGCGGGATGTAAATTGCCAACAGACACTCGGGAGAAGTTTATGGTGCTTCCTGAAACATCTAAGAAACAAAGCAACAGAGCCTAGAGCACTTCCACTTATGGTCCTATAGCTTAGGGAAATTAAAATCAAAAAGACACAGCCATCCCAAAGTTTGGGACGCCTCTGTTTACAAGAACCTCGTTTACCGTACAAGTTCAATATCACAGAAAGTGAAAAATGGATAAAGAACTTGTGGTACTTACGTACAATGCAGTATCACTCAGCAATGAAATCTATGTCATCAGGCCCGTAGCAGCATAATGAGTGGATTCAGGTATGATGATTCTAACTGAAATAAGTCACACAGAAAAAGAAACATCATAAGATATCACTAATACACGGAATGTAACCTTGGCTACACAGGAACTGAATTACAGAACAGAACAGGCTCTCAAATTAAAAAACCAACTTATGCTTGCTTAAGGGGAAAGGTGAGTTGGGGTGCTGCATAAAACCAGAGATTGAAATGAGCACAGATAAAGTTCCTTAAGCCAAATATGGAATAGACAAGAGCTACTCCTTGCTCAACGAAATGGACTCAACACCCCATATTAAACACCTAAGAATATACCTGACTAGTAAGTATCTTAAAACCTATGGATTGCTATGTCTCCAAAAGAGAATCAAGCGTGTGTACAGGGGCATAAACGCAGCAGTGATAGGATTGGAGAGGTTCGGTGAGCAAATGAAGACCCTTTGAAGTCATATTGCATGGTACCCATTACACGGGTCTCAACTCTCCAGGTTTAAGGTATTCTTCCTTCAGCTAAAACATGCATGTGGAACCCAGAGTATGATCAACCGTGTGATCGGGAGACGTGTTCAAATATGTCTCAGTTTTCCTCCCCTGGTACTCGGGTGCAACATTCCAGACGCTTTACTAACACTCTCCCGACTTGGAGAGTCAGTCCCTTTAACCTCCTGTTTGGCCCAGTTTGCAATTTCTGCGGAAGATGAACAGGAATAGCGAGAACCAATGAGAGACTAGCTGGAGGTGTCTGGACGGGCAAATTTAACTCTCATTTCCCACCAGGAAGAGGAAATAACCAAAGGCTCAGCGTGCCGTGCCGGAACCAGATTAGGGCCTGAAGCCATCCTGTGGTGTTGCGGCCAGCTCACAAGAAAACGAGTTGAAGAAAGGAGCTCAGGGGCACTGTAATTCACAAACCTGCAGAGTTATAAATGACAACTATCGTCCAAAAATATACTGAAGTAAGACTGCCAAGAGGACTTGAAAGCGGGGCAGAATTGCAGGAAACCGATTTCAGGAGGTAGACTGGAATTGCATTGAAAGCATAGGAAAACAGGCAGAACCTCCACAATGATGCACTTGGCCAAAAAGGGCGTATGCGTTTTATCCTGAATATATTCAGGAAAAAACGCATACGCCCTTTTTGGCCAACCAAGCAAGCTTGCAAAGGAAATCTGCACTACAATGAAGTCTCACTTCCCCCCGGTCAAAAGGGCCATCTGAAAAAAGTGTAAAATCCAGAAAGGCAGGACAGGCCATGGAGAACTGGGAGCCTTGTTATGCTGATGGGCGGGATGTAAATTGCCAACAGACACTCGGGAGAAGTGTATGGTGTTTCCTGAAACATCTAAAAAACAAAGCAACAGAGCCTAGGGCACTTCCACTTATGGTCCTATAGCTTAGGGAAATTAAAATCAAAAAGACACAGCCAGCCGAATGTTTGGGACGCCTCTGTTTACAAGAACCTCGTTTACCGTACAAGTTCAATATCACAGAAAGTGAAAAATGGATAAAGAACTTGTGGTACTTACGTACAATGCAGTATCACTCAGCAGTGAAATCTATGTCATCAGGCCCGTAGCAGCACAATGAGTGGATTCAGGTACGATGATTCTAACTGAAATAAGTCACACAGAAAAAGAAACATCATAAGATATCACTAATACACGGAATGTAAACTTGGCTACACAGGAACTGAATTCCAGAACAGAACAGGGTCTCAAATTTAGAAAACCAACTTATGCTTGTTTAAGGGTAAAGGTGAGTTGGGGTGCTGCATAAAACCAGAGATTGAAATGAGCACAGATAAAGTTCCTTAAGCCAAATATGGAATAGACAAGAGCTACTCCTTGCTCAACGAAATGGACTCAACACCGCATATTAAACGCCTAAGAATGTACCTGACTCTTAAGTATCTTAAAACCTATGGATTGCTATGTCTCCGAAAGAGAATCAAGCATGTGTACAGGGACATAAACGCAGCAGTGATAGGATTGGAGAGGTTCGGTGAGCAAATGAAGACCCTTTGAAGTCATATTGCATGGTACCCATTCCACGGGTTTCAACTACCCAGGTTTAAGGTATTCTTCCTTCAGCTAAAACATGCATGTGGAACCTAGAGTATGATCAACCATGTGATCGGGAGACGTGTTCAAATATGTCTCAGTTTTCGTACCCTGGTACTCGGGTGCAACATTCCAGACGCTTTACTAACACTCTCCCGACTTGGAGAGTCAGTCCCTTTAACCTCCTGTTTGACCCAGTTTGCAATTTCTGCGGAAGATGAACAGGAATAGCGAGAACCAATGAGAGACTAGCTGGAGGTGTCTGGACGGGCAAATTTAACTCTCATTTCCCACCAGGAAGAGGAATTAACCAAAGGCTCAGCGTGCCGTGCCGGAACCAGCTTAGGGCCTGAAGCCATCCTGCGGTGTTGCGGCCAGCTCACAAGAAAGCGAGTTGAAGAAAGGAGCTCAGGGGCACTGTAATTCACAAACATGCAGAGTTATAAATGACAGCTATCGTCCAAAAATATACTGAAGTAAGGCTGCCAAGAGGACTTGAAAGCGGGGCAGAATTGCAGGAATCCGATTTCAGGAGGTAGACTGGAATTGCATTGAAAGCATAGGAAAAGAGGCAGAACGTCCACAATGATGCACTTGGCCAAAAAGGGCGTATGCGTTTTTTCCTGAATATATTCAGGAAAAAACGCATACGCCCTTTTTGGCCAACCAAGCAAACTTGCAAAGGAAATCTGCACTACAATGAAGTCTCACTTCCCCCCGGTCAAAAGGGCCATCGGAAAATAGTGTAAAATCCAGAAAGGCAGGACAGGCCATGGAGAACTGGGAGCCTTGTTATGCTGATGGGCGGGATGTAAATTGCCAACAGACACTCGGGAGAAGTGTATGGTGTTTCCTGAAACATCTAAAAAACAAAGCAACAGAGCCTAGGGCACTTCCACTTATGGTCCTATAGCTTAGGGAAATTAAAATCAAAAAGACACAGCAACCCCAAAATTTGGGACGCCTCTGTTTACAAGAACCTCGTTTACCGTACAAGTTCAATATCACAGAAAGTGAAAAATGGATAAAGAACTTGTGGTACTTACGTACAATGCAGTATCACTCAGCAATGAAATCTATGTCATCAGGCCCGTAGCAGCATAATGAGTGGATTCAGGTACGATGATTCTAACTGAAATAAGTCACACAGAAAAAGAAACATCATAAGATATCACTAATACACGGAATGTAAACTTGGCTACACAGGAACTGAATTCCAAAACAGAACAGGGTCTCAAATTTAGAAAACCAACTTATGCTTGCTTAAGGGGAAAGGTGAGTTGGGGTGCTGCATAAAACCAGAGATTGAAATGAGCACAGATAAAGTTCCTTAAGCCAAATATGGAATAGACAAGAGCTACTCCTTGCTCAACGAAATGGACTCAACACCCCATATTAAACGCCTAAGAATGTACCTGACTAGTAAGTATCTTAAAACCTATGGATTGTTATGTCTCCAAAAGAGAATCAAGCATGTGTACAGGGGCATAAATGCAGCAGTGATAGGATTGGAGAGATTCGGTGAGCAAATGAAGACCCTTTGAAGTCATATTGCATGGTACCCATTCCACGGGTCTCAACTCTCCAGGTTTAAGGTATTCTTCCTTCAGCTAAAACATGCATGTGGAACCCAGAGTATGATCAACCGTGTGAACGGGAGACGTGTTCAAATATGTCTCAGTTTTCCTCCCCTGGTACTCGGGTGCAACATTCCAGACGCTTTACTAACACTCTCCCCACTTGGAGAGTCAGCGCCTTTAACCTCCTGTTTGGCCCAGTTTGCAATTTCTGCGGAAGATGAACAGGAATAGGGAGAACCAATGAGAGACTAGCTGGAGGTGTCTGGACGGGCAAATTTAACTCTCATTTCCCACCAGGAAGAGGAAATAACCAAAGGCTCAGCGTGCCGTGCCAGAACCAGATTAGGGCCTGAAGCCATCCTGCGGTGTTGCGGCCAGCTCAAAAGAAAGCGAGTTGAAGAAAGGAGCTCAGGGGCACTGTAATTCACAAACCTGCAGAGTTATAAATGACAGCTATCGTCCAAAAATATACTGAAGTAAGGCTGCCAAGAGGACTTGAAAGTGGGGCAGAATTGCAGGAAACCAATTTCAGGAGGTAGACTGGAATTGCATTGAAAGCATAGGAAAAGAGGCAGAATGTCCACAATGATGCACTTGGCCAAAAAGGGCGTATGCGTTTTTTCCTGAATATATTCAGGAAAAAACGCATACGCACTTTTTGGCCAACCAAGCAAGCTTGCAAAGGAAATCTGCACTACAATGAAGTCTCACTTCCCCATGGTCAAAAGGGCCATCTGAAAAAAGTGTAAAATCCAGAAAGGCAGGACAGGCCATGGAGAACTGGGAGCCTTGTTATGCTGATGGGCGGGATGTAAATTGCCAACAGACACTCGGGAGAAGTGTATGGTGTTTCCTGAAACATCTAAAAAACAAAGCAACAGAGCCTAGGGCACTTCCACTTATGGTCCTATAGCTTAGGGAAATTAAAATAAAAAAGACACAGCCACCCCAAAGTTTGGGACGCCTCTGTTTACAAGAACCTCGTTTACAGTACAAGTTCAACATCGCAGAAAGTGAAAAATGGATAAAGAAGTTGTGGTATTTACTTACAAAGCAATGTCACTCAGCAATGAAATCTATGTCATCTGGCCCTTAGCAGCACAATGAGTGGATTCAGGTATGATGATTCTAACTGAAATAAGTCACACAGAAAAAGAAACATCATAAGATATCAGTAATACACGGAATGTAAACTTGGCTACACAGGAACTGAATTCCAAAACAGAACAGGGTCTCAAATTTAGAAAACCAACTTATGCTTGCTTAAGGGGAAAGGTGAGTTGGGGTGCTGCATAAAACCAGAGATTGAAATGAGCACAGATAAAGTTCCTTAAGCCAAATATGGAATAGACAAGAGCTACTCCTTGCTCAACGAAATGGACTCAACACCCCATATTAAACGCCTAAGAATGTACCTGACTAGTAAGTATCTTTAAATCTATGGATTGCTATGTCTCCAAAAGAGAATCAAGCGTGTGTACAGGGGCATAAACGCAGCAGTGATAGGATTGGAGAGGTTCGGTGAGCAAATGAAGACCCTTTGAAGTCATATTGCATGGTACCCATTCCACGGGTCTCAACTCTCCAGGTTTAAGGTATTCTTCCTTCGGCTAAAACATGCATGTGGAACCCAGAGTATGATCAACCATGTGAACGGGAGACGTGTTCAAATATGTCTCAGTTTTCCTCCCATGCTACTCGGGTGCAACATTCCAGATGCTTTACTAACACTCTCCCCACTTGGAGAGTCAGCGCCTTTAACCTCCTGTTTGGCCCAATTTGCAATTTCTGCGGAAGATGAACAGGAATAGCCAGAACCAATGAGAGACTAGCTGGAGATGTCTGGACGGGCAAATTTAACTCTCATTTCCCACCAGGAAGAGGAAATAACCAAAGGCTCAGCGTGCCGTGCCGGAAACAGATTAGGGCCTGAAGCCATCCTGCGGTGTTGCGGCCAGCTCAAAAGAAAGCGAGTTGAAGAAAGGAGCTCAGGGGCAGTGTAATTCACAAACCTGCAGAGTTATAAATGACAGCTATCGTCCAAAAATATACTGAAGTAAGGCTGCCAAGAGGACTTGAAAGCAGGGCAGAATTGCAGGAAACCGATTTCAGGAGGTAGACTGGAATTGCATTGAAAGCATAGGAAAAGAGGCAGAACGTCCACAATGATGCACTTTGCCAAAAAGGGCGTATGCGTTTTTTCCTGAATATATTCAGGAAAAAACGCATACGCCATTTTTGGCCAACCAAGCAAACTTGCAAAGGAAATCTGCACTACAATGAAGTCTCACTTCCCCCCGGTCAAAAGGGCCATCTGAAAAAAGTGTAAAATCCAGAAAGGCAGGACAGGCCATGGAGAACTGGGAGCCTTGGTATGCTGATGGGCGGGATGTAAATAGCCAACAGACACTCGGGAGAAGTGTATGGTGTTTCCTGAAACATCTAAAAAACAAAGCAACAGAGCCTAGGGCACTTCCACTTATGGTCCTATAGCTTAGGGAAATTAAAATAAAAAAGACACAGCCACCCCAAAGTTTTGGACGCCTCTGTTTACAAGAACCTCATTTACAGTACAAGTTCAACATCGCAGAAAGTGAAAAATGGATAAAGAACTTGTGGTACATACGTACAATGCAGTATCACTCAGCAATGAAATCTATGTCATCAGACCCGTAGCAGCATAATGAGTGGATTCAGGTACGATGATTCTAACTGAAATAAGTCACACAGAAAAAGAAACGTCATAAGATATCACTAATACACGGAATGTAAACTTGGCTACACAGGAACTGAATTCCAAAACAGAACAGGGTCTCAAATTTAGAAAACCAACTTATGCTTGCTTAAGGGGAAAGGTGAGTTGGGGTGCTGCATAAAACCAGAGATTGAAATGAGCACAGATAAAGTTCCTTAAGCCAAATATGGAATAGGCAAGAGCTACTCCTTGCTCAATGAAATGGACTCAACACCCCATATTAAACGCCTAAGAATGTACCTGACTTGTAAGCATCTTAAAACCTATGGATTGCTATGTCTCTAAAAGAGAATCAAGCGTGTGTACAGGGGAATAAACGCAGCAGTGATAGGATTGGAGAGGTTCGGTGAGCAAATGAAGACCCTTTGATGTCATATTGCATGGTACCCATTCCACGGGTCTCAACTCTCCAGGTTTAATGTATTCTTCCTTCAGCTAAAACATGCATGTGGAACCCAGAGTATGATCAACCATGTGAACGGGAGACGTGTTCAAATATGTCTCAGTTTTCCTCCCCTGGTACTCGGGTGCAACATTCCAGACGCTTTACTAACACTCTCCCCACTTGGAGAGTCAGCGCCTTTAACCTCCTGTTTGGCCCAGTTTGCAATTTCTGCGGAAGATGAACAGGAATAGGGAGAACCAATGAGAGACTAGCTGGAGGTGTCTGGACGGGCAAATTTAACTCTCATTTCCCACCAGGAAGAGGAAATAACCAAAGGCTCAGCGTGCCGTGCCGGAACGAGATTAGGGCCTGAAGCCATCCTGCGGTGTTGCGGCCAGCTCACAAGAAAGCGAGTTGAAGAAAGGAGCTCAGGGGCACTGTAATTCACAAACCTGAAGAGTTATAAATGACAGCTATCGTCCAAAAATATACTGAAGTAAGGCTGCCAAGAGGACTTGAAAGCGGGGCAGAATTGCAGGAAACAGATTTCAGGAGGTAGACTGGAATTGCATTGAAAGCATAGGAAAAGAGGCAGAATGTCCACAATGATGCACTTGGCCAAAAAGGGCGTATGCGTTTTTTCCTGAATATATTCAGGAAAAAACGCATACGCACTTTTTGGCCAACCAAGCAAGCTTGCAAAGGAAATCTGCACTACAATGAAGTCTCACTTCCCCATGGTCAAAAGGGCCATCTGAAAAAAGTGTAAAATCCAGAAAGGCAGGACAGGCCATGGAGAACTGGGAGCCTTGTTATGCTGATGGGCGGGATGTAAATTGCCAACAGACACTCGGGAGAAGTGTATGGTGTTTCCTGAAACATCTAAAAAACAAAGCAACAGAGCCTAGGGCACTTCCACTTATGGTCCTATAGCTTAGGGAAATTAAAATAAAAAAGACACAGCCACCCCAAAGTTTGGGACGCCTCTGTTTACAAGAACCTCGTTTACAGTACAAGTTCAACATCGCAGAAAGTGAAAAATGGATAAAGAAGTTGTGGTATTTACTTACAAAGCAATGTCACTCAGCAATGAAATCTATGTCATCTGGCCCTTAGCAGCACAATGAGTGGATTCAGGTATGATGATTCTAACTGAAATAAGTCACACAGAAAAAGAAACATCATAAGATATCAGTAATACACGGAATGTAAACTTGGCTACACAGGAACTGAATTCCAAAACAGAACAGGGTCTCAAATTTAGAAAACCAACTTATGCTTGCTTAAGGGGAAAGGTGAGTTGGGGTGCTGCATAAAACCAGAGATTGAAATGAGCACAGATAAAGTTCCTTAAGCCAAATATGGAATAGACAAGAGCTACTCCTTGCTCAACGAAATGGACTCAACACCCCATATTAAACGCCTAAGAATGTACCTGACTAGTAAGTATCTTAAAATCTATGGATTGCTATGTCTCCAAAAGAGAATCAAGCGTGTGTACAGGGGCATAAACGCAGCAGTGATAGGATTGGAGAGGTTCGGTGAGCAAATGAAGACCCTTTGAAGTCATATTGCATGGTACCCATTCCACGGGTCTCAACTCTCCAGGTTTAAGGTATTCTTCCTTCGGCTAAAACATGCATGTGGAACCCAGAGTATGATCAACCATGTGAACGGGAGACGTGTTCAAATATGTCTCAGTTTTCCTCCCATGCTACTCGGGTGCAACATTCCAGATGCTTTACTAACACTCTCCCCACTTGGAGAGTCAGCGCCTTTAACCTCCTGTTTGGCCCAATTTGCAATTTCTGCGGAAGATGAACAGGAATAGCCAGAACCAATGAGAGACTAGCTGGAGATGTCTGGACGGGCAAATTTAACTCTCATTTCCCACCAGGAAGAGGAAATAACCAAAGGCTCAGCGTGCCGTGCCGGAACCAGATTATGGCCTGAAGCCATCCTGCGGTGTTGCGGCCAGCTCAAAAGAAAGCGAGTTGAAGAAAGGAGCTCAGGGGCAGTGTAATTCACAAACCTGCAGAGTTATAAATGACAGCTATCGTCCAAAAATATACTGAAGTAAGGCTGCCAAGAGGACTTGAAAGCAGGGCAGAATTGCAGGAAACCGATTTCAGGAGGTAGACTGGAATTGCATTGAAAGCATAGGAAAAGAGGCAGAACGTCCACAATGATGCACTTGGCCAAAAAGGGCGTATGCGTTTTTTCCTGAATATATTCAGGAAAAAACGCATACGCCCTTTTTGGCCAACCAAGCAAACTTGCAAAGGAAATCTGCACTACAATGAAGTCTCACTTCCCCCCGGTCAAAAGGGCCATCTGAAAAAAGTGTAAAATCCAGAAAGGCAGGACAGGCCATGGAGAACTGGGAGCCTTGGTATGCTGATGGGCGGGATGTAAATTGCCAACAGACACTCGGGAGAAGTGTATGGTGTTTCCTGAAACATCTAAAAAACAAAGCAACAGAGCCTAGGGCACTTCCACTTATGGTCCTATAGCTTAGGGAAATTAAAATAAAAAAGACACAGCCACCCCAAAGTTTTGGACGCCTCTGTTTACAAGAACCTCATTTACAGTACAATTTCAACATCGCAGAAAGTGAGAAATGGATAAAGAACTTGTGGTACATACGTACAATGCAGTATCACTCAGCAATGAAATCTATGTCATCAGACCCGTAGCAGCATAATGAGTGGATTCAGGTACGATGATTCTAACTGAAATACGTCACACAGAAAAAGAAACGTCATAAGATATCACTAATACACGGAATGTAAACTTGGCTACACAGGAACTGAATTCCAAAACAGAACAGGGTCTCAAATTTAGAAAACCAACTTATGCTTGCTTAAGGGGAAAGGTGAGTTGGAGTGCTGCATAAAACCAGAGATTGAAATGAGCACAGATAAAGTTCCTTAAGCCAAATATGGAATAGGCAAGAGCTACTCCTTGCTCAATGAAATGGACTCAACACCCCATATTAAACGCCTAAGAATGTACCTGACTTGTAAGCATCTTAAAACCTATGGATTGCTATGTCTCCAAAAGAGAATCAAGCGTGTGTACAGGGGAATAAACGCAGCAGTGATAGGATTGGAGAGGTTCGGTGAGCAAATGAAGACCCTTTGAAGTCATATTGCATGGTACCCATTCCACGGGTCTCAACTCTCCAGGTTTAATGTATTCTTCCTTCAGCTAAAACATGCATGTGGAACCCAGAGTATGATCAACCATGTGAACGGGAGACGTGTTCAACTATGTCTCAGTTTTCCTCCCCTGGTACTCGGGTGCAACATTCCAGACGCTTTACTAACACTCTCCCCACTTGGAGAGTCAGCGCCTTTAACCTCCTGTTTGGCCCAGTTTGCAATTTCTGCGGAAGATGAACAGGAATAGGGAGAACCAATGAGAGACTAGCTGGAGGTGTCTGGACGGGCAAATTTAACTCTCATTTCCCACCAGGAAGAGGAAATAACCAAAGGCTCAGCGTGCCGTGCCGGAACGAGATTAGGGCCTGAAGCCATCCTGCGGTGTTGCGGCCAGCTCACAAGAAAGCGAGTTGAAGAAAGGAGCTCAGGGGCACTGTAATTCACAAACCTGCAGAGTTATAAATGACAGCTATCGTCCAAAAATATACTGAAGTAAGGCTGCCAAGAGGACTTGAAAGCGGGGCAGAATTGCAGGAAACCGATTTCAGGAGGTAGACTGGAATTGCATTGAAAGCATAGGAAAAGAGGCAGAACGTCCACAATGATGCACTTGGCCAAAAAGGGCGTACGCGTTTTTTCCTGAATATATTCAGGAAAAAACGCATACGCCCTTTTTGGCCAACCAAGCAAGCTTGCAAAGGAAATCTGCACTACAATGAAGTCTCACTTCCTCCCGGTCAAAAGGGCCATCTGAAAAAAGTGTAAAATCCAGAAAGGCAGGACAAGCCATGGAGAACTGGGAGCCTTGTTATGCTGATGGGCGGGATGTAAATTGCCAACAGACACTCGGGAGAAGTGTATGGTGTTTCCTGAAACATCTAAAAAACAAAGCAACAGAGCCTAGGGCACTTCCACTTATGGTCCTATAGCTTAGGGAAATTAAAATCAAAAAGACACAGCCACCCCAAATTTTGGGACGCCTCTGTTTACAAGAACCTCGTTTACAGTACAAGTTCAACATCGCAGAAAGTGAAAAATGGATAAAGAAGTTGTGGTATTTACTTACAAAGCAATATCACTCAGCAATGAAATCAATGTCATCAGGCCCTTAGCAGCACAATGAGTGGATTCAGGTATGATTATTCTAACTGAAATAAGTCACACAGAAAAGGAAACATCATAAGATATCAGTAATACACGGAATGTAAACTTGGCTACACAGGAACTGAATTCCAGAACAGAACAGGGTCTCAAATTTAGAAAACCAACTTATGCTTGCTTAAGGGGAAAGGTGAGTTGGGGTGCTGCATAAAACCAGAGATTGAAATGAGCACAGATAAAGTTCCTTAAGCCAAATATGGAATAGACAAGAGCTACTCCTTGCTCAATGAAATATACTCAACACCGCATATTAAACGCCTAAGAATGTACCTGACTAGTAAGTATCTTTAAACCTATGGATTGCTATGTCTCCGAAAGAGAATCAAGCATGTGTACAGGGGAATAAACGCAGCAGTGATAGGATTGGAGAGGTTCGGTGAGCAAATGAAGACCCTTTGAAGTCATATTGCATGGTACCCATTCCACGGGTCTCAACTACCCAGGTTTAAGGTATTCTTCCTTCACCTAAAACATGAATGTGGAACCTAGAGTATGATCAACCATGTGATCGGGAGACGTGTTGAAATATGTCTCAGTTTTTGTACCCTGGTACTCGGGTGCAACATTCCAGACGCTTTACTAACACTCTCCCGACTTGGAGAGTCAGTCCCTTTAACCTCCTGTTTGGCCCAGTTTGCAATTTCTGCGGAAGATGAACAGGAATAGCGAGAACCAATGAGAGACTAGCTGGAGGTGTCTGGACGGGCAAATTTAACTCTCATTTCCCACCAGGAAGAGGAATTAACCAAAGGCTCAGCGTGCCATGCCGGAACCAGATTAGGGCCTGAAGTCATCCGGCAGTATTGCCGCCAGGTCAAAAGAAAGCGAGTTGAAGAAAGGAGCTCAGGGACACTGTAATTCACAAACGTGCAGAGTTATAAATGACAACTATCATCCAAAAATATACTGAAGTAAGGCTGCCAAGAGGACTTGAAAGCGGGGCAGAATTGCAGGAAACCGATTTCAGGACGTAGACTGGAATTGCATTGAAAGCATAGGAAAACAGGCAGAACGTCCACAATGATGCACTTGGCCAAAAAGGGCATATGCGTTTTTTCCTGAATATATTCAGGAAAAAACGCATACGCCCTTTTTGGCCAACCAAGCAAGCTTGCAAAGGAAATCTGCACTACAATGAAGTCTCACTTCCCCCCGGTCAAAAGGGCCATCTGAAAAAAGTGTAAAATCCAGAAAGGCAGGACAGGCCATGGAGAACTGGGAGCCTAGTTATGCTGATGGGCGGGATGTAAATTGCCAACAGACACTCGGGAGAAGTTTATGGTGCTTCCTGAAACATCTAAGAAACAAAGCAACAGAGCCTAGAGCACTTCCACTTATGGTCCTATAGCTTAGGGAAATTAAAATCAAAAAGACACAGCCATCCCAAAGTTTGGGACGCCTCTGTTTACAAGAACCTCGTTTACCGTACAAGTTCAATATCACAGAAAGTGAAAAATGGATAAAGAACTTGTGGTACTTACGTACAATGCAGTATCACTCAGCAATGAAATCTATGTCATCAGGCCCGTAGCAGCATAATGAGTGGATTCAGGTATGATGATTCTAACTGAAATAAGTCACACAGAAAAAGAAACATCATAAGATATCACTAATACACGGAATGTAACCTTGGCTACACAGGAACTGAATTACAGAACAGAACAGGCTCTCAAATTAAAAAACCAACTTATGCTTGCTTAAGGGGAAAGGTGAGTTGGGGTGCTGCATAAAACCAGAGATTGAAATGAGCACAGATAAAGTTCCTTAAGCCAAATATGGAATAGACAAGAGCTACTCCTTGCTCAACGAAATGGACTCAACACCCCATATTAAACACCTAAGAATATACCTGACTAGTAAGTATCTTAAAACCTATGGATTGCTATGTCTCCAAAAGAGAATCAAGCGTGTGTACAGGGGCATAAACGCAGCAGTGATAGGATTGGAGAGGTTCGGTGAGCAAATGAAGACCCTTTGAAGTCATATTGCATGGTACCCATTACACGGGTCTCAACTCTCCAGGTTTAAGGTATTCTTCCTTCAGCTAAAACATGCATGTGGAACCCAGAGTATGATCAACCGTGTGATCGGGAGACGTGTTCAAATATGTCTCAGTTTTCCTCCCCTGGTACTCGGGTGCAACATTCCAGACGCTTTACTAACACTCTCCCGACTTGGAGAGTCAGTCCCTTTAACCTCCTGTTTGGCCCAGTTTGCAATTTCTGCGGAAGATGAACAGGAATAGCGAGAACCAATGAGAGACTAGCTGGAGGTGTCTGGACGGGCAAATTTAACTCTCATTTCCCACCAGGAAGAGGAAATAACCAAAGGCTCAGCGTGCCGTGCCGGAACCAGATTAGGGCCTGAAGCCATCCTGTGGTGTTGCGGCCAGCTCACAAGAAAACGAGTTGAAGAAAGGAGCTCAGGGGCACTGTAATTCACAAACCTGCAGAGTTATAAATGACAACTATCGTCCAAAAATATACTGAAGTAAGACTGCCAAGAGGACTTGAAAGCGGGGCAGAATTGCAGGAAACCGATTTCAGGAGGTAGACTGGAATTGCATTGAAAGCATAGGAAAACAGGCAGAACCTCCACAATGATGCACTTGGCCAAAAAGGGCGTATGCGTTTTATCCTGAATATATTCAGGAAAAAACGCATACGCCCTTTTTGGCCAACCAAGCAAGCTTGCAAAGGAAATCTGCACTACAATGAAGTCTCACTTCCCCCCGGTCAAAAGGGCCATCTGAAAAAAGTGTAAAATCCAGAAAGGCAGGACAGGCCATGGAGAACTGGGAGCCTTGTTATGCTGATGGGCGGGATGTAAATTGCCAACAGACACTCGGGAGAAGTGTATGGTGTTTCCTGAAACATCTAAAAAACAAAGCAACAGAGCCTAGGGCACTTCCACTTATGGTCCTATAGCTTAGGGAAATTAAAATCAAAAAGACACAGCCAGCCGAATGTTTGGGACGCCTCTGTTTACAAGAACCTCGTTTACCGTACAAGTTCAATATCACAGAAAGTGAAAAATGGATAAAGAACTTGTGGTACTTACGTACAATGCAGTATCACTCAGCAGTGAAATCTATGTCATCAGGCCCGTAGCAGCACAATGAGTGGATTCAGGTACGATGATTCTAACTGAAATAAGTCACACAGAAAAAGAAACATCATAAGATATCACTAATACACGGAATGTAAACTTGGCTACACAGGAACTGAATTCCAGAACAGAACAGGGTCTCAAATTTAGAAAACCAACTTATGCTTGTTTAAGGGTAAAGGTGAGTTGGGGTGCTGCATAAAACCAGAGATTGAAATGAGCACAGATAAAGTTCCTTAAGCCAAATATGGAATAGACAAGAGCTACTCCTTGCTCAACGAAATGGACTCAACACCGCATATTAAACGCCTAAGAATGTACCTGACTCTTAAGTATCTTAAAACCTATGGATTGCTATGTCTCCGAAAGAGAATCAAGCATGTGTACAGGGACATAAACGCAGCAGTGATAGGATTGGAGAGGTTCGGTGAGCAAATGAAGACCCTTTGAAGTCATATTGCATGGTACCCATTCCACGGGTTTCAACTACCCAGGTTTAAGGTATTCTTCCTTCAGCTAAAACATGCATGTGGAACCTAGAGTATGATCAACCATGTGATCGGGAGACGTGTTCAAATATGTCTCAGTTTTCGTACCCTGGTACTCGGGTGCAACATTCCAGACGCTTTACTAACACTCTCCCGACTTGGAGAGTCAGTCCCTTTAACCTCCTGTTTGACCCAGTTTGCAATTTCTGCGGAAGATGAACAGGAATAGCGAGAACCAATGAGAGACTAGCTGGAGGTGTCTGGACGGGCAAATTTAACTCTCATTTCCCACCAGGAAGAGGAATTAACCAAAGGCTCAGCGTGCCGTGCCGGAACCAGCTTAGGGCCTGAAGCCATCCTGCGGTGTTGCGGCCAGCTCACAAGAAAGCGAGTTGAAGAAAGGAGCTCAGGGGCACTGTAATTCACAAACATGCAGAGTTATAAATGACAGCTATCGTCCAAAAATATACTGAAGTAAGGCTGCCAAGAGGACTTGAAAGCGGGGCAGAATTGCAGGAATCCGATTTCAGGAGGTAGACTGGAATTGCATTGAAAGCATAGGAAAAGAGGCAGAACGTCCACAATGATGCACTTGGCCAAAAAGGGCGTATGCGTTTTTTCCTGAATATATTCAGGAAAAAACGCATACGCCCTTTTTGGCCAACCAAGCAAACTTGCAAAGGAAATCTGCACTACAATGAAGTCTCACTTCCCCCCGGTCAAAAGGGCCATCGGAAAATAGTGTAAAATCCAGAAAGGCAGGACAGGCCATGGAGAACTGGGAGCCTTGTTATGCTGATGGGCGGGATGTAAATTGCCAACAGACACTCGGGAGAAGTGTATGGTGTTTCCTGAAACATCTAAAAAACAAAGCAACAGAGCCTAGGGCACTTCCACTTATGGTCCTATAGCTTAGGGAAATTAAAATCAAAAAGACACAGCAACCCCAAAATTTGGGACGCCTCTGTTTACAAGAACCTCGTTTACCGTACAAGTTCAATATCACAGAAAGTGAAAAATGGATAAAGAACTTGTGGTACTTACGTACAATGCAGTATCACTCAGCAATGAAATCTATGTCATCAGGCCCGTAGCAGCATAATGAGTGGATTCAGGTACGATGATTCTAACTGAAATAAGTCACACAGAAAAAGAAACATCATAAGATATCACTAATACACGGAATGTAAACTTGGCTACACAGGAACTGAATTCCAAAACAGAACAGGGTCTCAAATTTAGAAAACCAACTTATGCTTGCTTAAGGGGAAAGGTGAGTTGGGGTGCTGCATAAAACCAGAGATTGAAATGAGCACAGATAAAGTTCCTTAAGCCAAATATGGAATAGACAAGAGCTACTCCTTGCTCAACGAAATGGACTCAACACCCCATATTAAACGCCTAATAATGTACCTGACTAGTAAGTATCTTAAAACCTATGGATTGTTATGTCTCCAAAAGAGAATCAAGCATGTGTACAGGGGCATAAATGCAGCAGTGATAGGATTGGAGAGATTCGGTGAGCAAATGAAGACCCTTTGAAGTCATATTGCATGGTACCCATTCCACGGGTCTCAACTCTCCAGGTTTAAGGTATTCTTCCTTCAGCTAAAACATGCATGTGGAACCCAGAGTATGATCAACCGTGTGAACGGGAGACGTGTTCAAATATGTCTCAGTTTTCCTCCCCTGGTACTCGGGTGCAACATTCCAGACGCTTTACTAACACTCTCCCCACTTGGAGAGTCAGCGCCTTTAACCTCCTGTTTGGCCCAGTTTGCAATTTCTGCGGAAGATGAACAGGAATAGGGAGAACCAATGAGAGACTAGCTGGAGGTGTCTGGACGGGCAAATTTAACTCTCATTTCCCACCAGGAAGAGGAAATAACCAAAGGCTCAGCGTGCCGTGCCAGAACCAGATTAGGGCCTGAAGCCATCCTGCGGTGTTGCGGCCAGCTCAAAAGAAAGCGAGTTGAAGAAAGGAGCTCAGGGGCACTGTAATTCACAAACCTGCAGAGTTATAAATGACAGCTATCGTCCAAAAATATACTGAAGTAAGGCTGCCAAGAGGACTTGAAAGTGGGGCAGAATTGCAGGAAACCAATTTCAGGAGGTAGACTGGAATTGCATTGAAAGCATAGGAAAAGAGGCAGAATGTCCACAATGATGCACTTGGCCAAAAAGGGCGTATGCGTTTTTTCCTGAATATATTCAGGAAAAAACGCATACGCACTTTTTGGCCAACCAAGCAAGCTTGCAAAGGAAATCTGCACTACAATGAAGTCTCACTTCCCCATGGTCAAAAGGGCCATCTGAAAAAAGTGTAAAATCCAGAAAGGCAGGACAGGCCATGGAGAACTGGGAGCCTTGTTATGCTGATGGGCGGGATGTAAATTGCCAACAGACACTCGGGAGAAGTGTATGGTGTTTCCTGAAACATCTAAAAAACAAAGCAACAGAGCCTAGGGCACTTCCACTTATGGTCCTATAGCTTAGGGAAATTAAAATAAAAAAGACACAGCCACCCCAAAGTTTGGGACGCCTCTGTTTACAAGAACCTCGTTTACAGTACAAGTTCAACATCGCAGAAAGTGAAAAATGGATAAAGAAGTTGTGGTATTTACTTACAAAGCAATGTCACTCAGCAATGAAATCTATGTCATCTGGCCCTTAGCAGCACAATGAGTGGATTCAGGTATGATGATTCTAACTGAAATAAGTCACACAGAAAAAGAAACATCATAAGATATCAGTAATACACGGAATGTAAACTTGGCTACACAGGAACTGAATTCCAAAACAGAACAGGGTCTCAAATTTAGAAAACCAACTTATGCTTGCTTAAGGGGAAAGGTGAGTTGGGGTGCTGCATAAAACCAGAGATTGAAATGAGCACAGATAAAGTTCCTTAAGCCAAATATGGAATAGACAAGAGCTACTCCTTGCTCAACGAAATGGACTCAACACCCCATATTAAACGCCTAAGAATGTACCTGACTAGTAAGTATCTTTAAATCTATGGATTGCTATGTCTCCAAAAGAGAATCAAGCGTGTGTACAGGGGCATAAACGCAGCAGTGATAGGATTGGAGAGGTTCGGTGAGCAAATGAAGACCCTTTGAAGTCATATTGCATGGTACCCATTCCACGGGTCTCAACTCTCCAGGTTTAAGGTATTCTTCCTTCGGCTAAAACATGCATGTGGAACCCAGAGTATGATCAACCATGTGAACGGGAGACGTGTTCAAATATGTCTCAGTTTTCCTCCCATGCTACTCGGGTGCAACATTCCAGATGCTTTACTAACACTCTCCCCACTTGGAGAGTCAGCGCCTTTAACCTCCTGTTTGGCCCAATTTGCAATTTCTGCGGAAGATGAACAGGAATAGCCAGAACCAATGAGAGACTAGCTGGAGATGTCTGGACGGGCAAATTTAACTCTCATTTCCCACCAGGAAGAGGAAATAACCAAAGGCTCAGCGTGCCGTGCCGGAAACAGATTAGGGCCTGAAGCCATCCTGCGGTGTTGCGGCCAGCTCAAAAGAAAGCGAGTTGAAGAAAGGAGCTCAGGGGCAGTGTAATTCACAAACCTGCAGAGTTATAAATGACAGCTATCGTCCAAAAATATACTGAAGTAAGGCTGCCAAGAGGACTTGAAAGCAGGGCAGAATTGCAGGAAACCGATTTCAGGAGGTAGACTGGAATTGCATTGAAAGCATAGGAAAAGAGGCAGAACGTCCACAATGATGCACTTTGCCAAAAAGGGCGTATGCGTTTTTTCCTGAATATATTCAGGAAAAAACGCATACGCCATTTTTGGCCAACCAAGCAAACTTGCAAAGGAAATCTGCACTACAATGAAGTCTCACTTCCCCCCGGTCAAAAGGGCCATCTGAAAAAAGTGTAAAATCCAGAAAGGCAGGACAGGCCATGGAGAACTGGGAGCCTTGGTATGCTGATGGGCGGGATGTAAATAGCCAACAGACACTCGGGAGAAGTGTATGGTGTTTCCTGAAACATCTAAAAAACAAAGCAACAGAGCCTAGGGCACTTCCACTTATGGTCCTATAGCTTAGGGAAATTAAAATAAAAAAGACACAGCCACCCCAAAGTTTTGGACGCCTCTGTTTACAAGAACCTCATTTACAGTACAAGTTCAACATCGCAGAAAGTGAAAAATGGATAAAGAACTTGTGGTACATACGTACAATGCAGTATCACTCAGCAATGAAATCTATGTCATCAGACCCGTAGCAGCATAATGAGTGGATTCAGGTACGATGATTCTAACTGAAATAAGTCACACAGAAAAAGAAACGTCATAAGATATCACTAATACACGGAATGTAAACTTGGCTACACAGGAACTGAATTCCAAAACAGAACAGGGTCTCAAATTTAGAAAACCAACTTATGCTTGCTTAAGGGGAAAGGTGAGTTGGGGTGCTGCATAAAACCAGAGATTGAAATGAGCACAGATAAAGTTCCTTAAGCCAAATATGGAATAGGCAAGAGCTACTCCTTGCTCAATGAAATGGACTCAACACCCCATATTAAACGCCTAAGAATGTACCTGACTTGTAAGCATCTTAAAACCTATGGATTGCTATGTCTCTAAAAGAGAATCAAGCGTGTGTACAGGGGAATAAACGCAGCAGTGATAGGATTGGAGAGGTTCGGTGAGCAAATGAAGACCCTTTGATGTCATATTGCATGGTACCCATTCCACGGGTCTCAACTCTCCAGGTTTAATGTATTCTTCCTTCAGCTAAAACATGCATGTGGAACCCAGAGTATGATCAACCATGTGAACGGGAGACGTGTTCAAATATGTCTCAGTTTTCCTCCCCTGGTACTCGGGTGCAACATTCCAGACGCTTTACTAACACTCTCCCCACTTGGAGAGTCAGCGCCTTTAACCTCCTGTTTGGCCCAGTTTGCAATTTCTGCGGAAGATGAACAGGAATAGGGAGAACCAATGAGAGACTAGCTGGAGGTGTCTGGACGGGCAAATTTAACTCTCATTTCCCACCAGGAAGAGGAAATAACCAAAGGCTCAGCGTGCCGTGCCGGAACGAGATTAGGGCCTGAAGCCATCCTGCGGTGTTGCGGCCAGCTCACAAGAAAGCGAGTTGAAGAAAGGAGCTCAGGGGCACTGTAATTCACAAACCTGAAGAGTTATAAATGACAGCTATCGTCCAAAAATATACTGAAGTAAGGCTGCCAAGAGGACTTGAAAGCGGGGCAGAATTGCAGGAAACAGATTTCAGGAGGTAGACTGGAATTGCATTGAAAGCATAGGAAAAGAGGCAGAATGTCCACAATGATGCACTTGGCCAAAAAGGGCGTATGCGTTTTTTCCTGAATATATTCAGGAAAAAACGCATACGCCCTTTTTGGCCAACCAAGCAAGCTTGCAAAGGAAATCTGCACTACAATGAAGTCTCACTTCCCCATGGTCAAAAGGGCCATCTGAAAAAAGTGTAAAATCCAGAAAGGCAGGACAGGCCATGGAGAACTGGGAGCCTTGTTATGCTGATGGGCGGGATGTAAATTGCCAACAGACACTCGGGAGAAGTGTATGGTGTTTCCTGAAACATCTAAAAAACAAAGCAACAGAGCCTAGGGCACTTCCACTTATGGTCCTATAGCTTAGGGAAATTAAAATAAAAAAGACACAGCCACCCCAAAGTTTGGGACGCCTCTGTTTACAAGAACCTCGTTTACAGTACAAGTTCAACATCGCAGAAAGTGAAAAATGGATAAAGAAGTTGTGGTATTTACTTACAAAGCAATGTCACTCAGCAATGAAATCTATGTCATCTGGCCCTTAGCAGCACAATGAGTGGATTCAGGTATGATGATTCTAACTGAAATAAGTCACACAGAAAAAGAAACATCATAAGATATCAGTAATACACGGAATGTAAACTTGGCTACACAGGAACTGAATTCCAAAACAGAACAGGGTCTCAAATTTAGAAAACCAACTTATGCTTGCTTAAGGGGAAAGGTGAGTTGGGGTGCTGCATAAAACCAGAGATTGAAATGAGCACAGATAAAGTTCCTTAAGCCAAATATGGAATAGACAAGAGCTACTCCTTGCTCAACGAAATGGACTCAACACCCCATATTAAACGCCTAAGAATGTACCTGACTAGTAAGTATCTTAAAATCTATGGATTGCTATGTCTCCAAAAGAGAATCAAGCGTGTGTACAGGGGCATAAACGCAGCAGTGATAGGATTGGAGAGGTTCGGTGAGCAAATGAAGACCCTTTGAAGTCATATTGCATGGTACCCATTCCACGGGTCTCAACTCTCCAGGTTTAAGGTATTCTTCCTTCGGCTAAAACATGCATGTGGAACCCAGAGTATGATCAACCATGTGAACGGGAGACGTGTTCAAATATGTCTCAGTTTTCCTCCCATGCTACTCGGGTGCAACATTCCAGATGCTTTACTAACACTCTCCCCACTTGGAGAGTCAGCGCCTTTAACCTCCTGTTTGGCCCAATTTGCAATTTCTGCGGAAGATGAACAGGAATAGCCAGAACCAATGAGAGACTAGCTGGAGATGTCTGGACGGGCAAATTTAACTCTCATTTCCCACCAGGAAGAGGAAATAAACAAAGGCTCAGCGTGCCGTGCCGGAACCAGATTAGGGCCTGAAGCCATCCTGCGGTGTTGCGGCCAGCTCAAAAGAAAGCGAGTTGAAGAAAGGAGCTCAGGGGCAGTGTAATTCACAAACCTGCAGAGTTATAAATGACAGCTATCGTCCAAAAATATACTGAAGTAAGGCTGCCAAGAGGACTTGAAAGCAGGGCAGAATTGCAGGAAACCGATTTCAGGAGGTAGACTGGAATTGCATTGAAAGCATAGGAAAAGAGGCAGAACGATCACAATGATGCACTTGGCCAAAAAGGGCGTATGCGTTTTTTCCTGAATATATTCAGGAAAAAACGCATACGCCCTTTTTGGCCAACCAAGCAAACTTGCAAAGGAAATCTGCACTACAATGAAGTCTCACTTCCCTCCGGTCAAAAGGGCCATCTGAAAAAAGTGTAAAATCCAGAAAGGCAGGACAGGCCATGGAGAACTGGGAGCCTTGGTATGCTGATGGGCGGGATGTAAATAGCCAACAGACACTCGGGAGAAGTGTATGGTGTTTCCTGAAACATCTAAAAAACAAAGCAACAGAGCCTAGGGCACTTCCACTTATGGTCCTATAGCTTAGGGAAATTAAAATAAAAAAGACACAGACACCCCAAAGTTTTGGACGCCTCTGTTTACAAGAACCTCATTTACAGTACAAGTTCAACATCGCAGAAAGTGAAAAATGGATAAAGAACTTGTGGTACATACGTACAATGCAGTATCACTCAGCAATGAAATCTATGTCATCAGACCCGTAGCAGCATAATGAGTGGATTCAGGTACGATGATTCTAACTGAAATACGTCACACAGAAAAAGAAACGTCATAAGATATCACTAATACACGGAATGTAAACTTGGCTACACAGGAACTGAATTCCAAAACAGAACAGGGTCTCAAATTTAGAAAACCAACTTATGCTTGCTTAAGGGGAAAGGTGAGTTGGGGTGCTGCATAAAACCAGAGATTGAAATGAGCACAGATAAAGTTCCTTAAGCCAAATATGGAATAGGCAAGAGCTACTCCTTGCTCAATGAAATGGACTCAACACCCCATATTAAACGCCTAAGAATGTACCTGACTTGTAAGCATCTTAAAACCTATGGATTGCTATGTCTCCAAAAGAGAATCAAGCGTGTGTACAGGGGAATAAACGCAGCAGTGAAAGGATTGGAGAGGTTCGGTGAGCAAATGAAGACCCTTTGAAGTCATATTGCATGGTACCCATTCCACGGGTCTCAACTCTCCAGGTTTAATGTATTCTTCCTTCAGCTAAAACATGCATGTGGAACCCAGAGTATGATCAACCATGTGAACGGGAGACGTGTTCAAATATGTCTCAGTTTTCCTCCCCTGGTACTCGGGTGCAACATTCCAGACGCTTTACTAACACTCTCCCGACTTGGAGAGTCAGCGCCTTTAACCTCCTGTTTGGCCCAGTTTGCAATTTCTGCGGAAGATGAACAGGAATAGGGAGAACCAATGAGAGACTAGCTGGAGGTGTCTGGACGGGCAAATTTAACTCTCATTTCCCACCAGGAAGAGGAAATAACCAAAGGCTCAGCGTGCCGTGCCGGAACGAGATTAGGGCCTGAAGCCATCCTGCGGTGTTGCGGCCAGCTCACAAGAAAGCGAGTTGAAGAAAGGAGCTCAGGGGCACTGTAATTCACAAACCTGCAGAGTTATAAATGACAGCTATCGTCCAAAAATATACTGAAGTAAGGCTGCCAAGAGGACTTGAAAGCGGGTCAGAATTGCAGGAAACCGATTTCAGGAGGTAGACTGGAATTGCATTGAAAGCATAGGAAAAGAGGCAGAACGTCCACAATGATGCACTTGGCCAAAAAGGGCGTACGAGTTTTTTCCTGAATATATTCAGGAAAAAACGCATACGCCCTTTTTGGCCAACCAAGCAAGCTTGCAAAGGAAATCTGCACTACAATGAATTCTCACTTCCACCCCCCCCCCCCCGGTCAAAAGGGCCATCTGAAAAAAGTGTAAAATCCAGAAAGGCAGGACAGGCCATGGAGAACTGGGAGCCTTGTTATGCTGATGGGCGGGATGTCAATTGCCAACAGACACTCGGGAGAAGTGTATGGTGTTTCCTGAAACATCTAAAAAACAAAGCAACAGAGCCTAGGGCACTTCCACTTATGGTCCTATAGCTTAGGGAAATTAACATCAAAAAGACACAGCCACCCCAAAATTTGGGACGCCTCTGTTTACAAGAACCTCGTTTACCGTACAAGTCTAATATCACAGAAAGTGAAAAATGGATAAAGAACTTGTGGTACTTACGTACAATGCAGTATCACTCAGCAATGAAATCTATGTCATCAGGCCCGTAGCAGCATAATGAGTGGATTCAGGTATGATGATTCTAACTGAAATAAGTCACACTGAAAAAGAAACATCATAAGATATCACTAATACACGGAATGTAAACTTGGCTACACAGGAACTGAATTCCAAAACAGAACAGGGTCTCAAATTTAGAAAACCAACTTATGCTTGCTTAAGGGGAAAGGTGAGTTGGGGTGCTGCATAAAACCAGAGATTGAAATGAGCACAGATAAAGTTCCTTAAGCCAAATATGGAATAGACCAGAGCTACTCCTTGCTCAACGAAATGGACTCAACACCCCATATTAAACGCCTAATAATGTACCTGATTAGTAAGTATCTTAAAACCTATGGATTGCTATGTCTCCAAAAGAGAATCAAGCATGTGTACAGGGGAATAAACGCAGCAGTGATAGAATTGGAGAGGTTCGGTGAGCAAATGAAGACCCTTTGAAGTCATATTGCATGGTACCCATTCCACGGGTCTCAACTCTCCAGGTTTAAGGTATTCTTCCTTCAGTTAAAACATGCATGTGGAACCCAGAGTATGATCAACCGTGTGAACGGGAGACGTGTTCAAATATGTCTCAGTTTTCCTCCCCTGGTACTCGGGTGCAACATTCCAGACGCTTTACTAACACTCTCCCCACTTGGAGAGTCAGCGCCTTTAACCTCCTGTTTGGCCCAGTTTGCAATTTCTGCGGAAGATGAACAGGAATAGGGAGAACCAATGACAGACTAGCTGGAGGTGTCTCGACGGGCAAATTTAACTCTCATTTCCCACCAGGAAGAGGAAATAACCAAAGGCTCAGTGTGCCGTGCCGGAACCAGATTAGGGCCTGAAGCCATCCTGCGGTGTTGCGGCCAGCTCACAAGAAAGCGAGTTGAAGAAAGGAGCTCAGGGGCACTGTAATTCACAAACCTGCAGAGTTATAAATGACAGCTGTCGTCCAAAAATATACTGAAGTAAGGCTGCCAAGAGGACTTGAAAGCGGGGCAGAATTGCAGGAAACCGATATCAGGAGGTAGACTGGAATTGCATTGAAAGCATAGGAAAAGAAGCAGAACGTCCACAATGATGCACTTGGCCAAAAAGGGTGTATGCGTTTTTTCCTGAATATATTCAGGAAAAAACGCATACACCCTTTTTGGCCAACCAAGCAAAGTTGCAAAGGAAATCTGCACTACAATGACGTCTCACTTCCCCCCGGTCAAAAGGGCCATCTGAAAAAAGTGTAAAATCCAGAAAGGCAGGACAGGCCATGGAGAACTGGGAGCCTTGTTATGCTGATGGGCGGGATGTAAATTGCCAACAGCCACTCGGTAGAAGTGTATGGTGTTTCCTGAAACATCTAAAAAACAAAGCAACAGAGCCTAGGGCACTTCCACTTATGGTCCTATAGCTTAGGGAAATTAAAATCAAAAAGACACAGCCACCCCAAAATTTGGGACGCCTCTGTTTACAAGAACCTCATTTACAGTACAAGTCTAATATCACAGAAAGTGAAAAATGGATAAAGAACTTGTGGTACTTACGTACAATGCAGTATCACTCAGCAATGAAATCTATGTCATCAGGCCCGTAGCAGCATAATGAGTGGATTCAGGTATGATGATTCTAACTGAAATAAGTCACACAGAAAAAGAAACATCATAAGATATCAGTAATACACGGAATGTAAACTTGGCTACACAGAAACTGAATTACAGAACAGAACAGGGTCTCAAATTTAGAAAACCAACTTATGCTTGCTTAAGGGTAAAGGTGAGTTGGGGTGCTGCATAAAACCAGAGATTGAAATGAGCACAGATAAAGTTCCTTAAGCCAAATATGGAATAGACAAGAGCTACTCCTTGCTCAACGAAATGGACTCAACACCCCATATTAAACGCCTAAGAATGTACCTGACTAGTAAGTATCTTAAAACCTATGGATTGCTATGTCTCCAAAAGAGAATCAAGCGTGTGTACAGGGGCATAAACGCAGCAGTGATAGGATTGGAGAGGTTCGGTGAGCAAATGAAGACCCTTTGAAGTCATATTGCATGGTACCCATTCCACGGGTTTCAACTACCCAGGTTTAAGGTATTCTTCCTTCAGCTAAAACATGCATGTGGAACCTAGAGTATGATCAACCATGTGATCGGGAGACGTGTTCAAATATGTCTCAGTTTTCGTACCCTGGTACTCGGGTGCAACATTCCAGACGCTTTACTAACACTCTCCCGACTTGGAGAGTCAGTCCCTTTAACCTCCTGTTTGGCCCAGTTTGCAATTTCTGCGGAAGATGAACAGGAATAGGGAGAACCAATGAGAGACTAGCTGGAGGTGTCTGGACGGGCAAATTTAACTCTCATTTCCCACCAGGAAGAGGAAATAACCAAAGGCTCAGCGTGCCATGCCAGAACCAGATTAGGGCCTGAAGCCATCCTGCGGTGTTGCGGCCAGCTCACAAGAAAGCGAGTTGAAGAAAGGAGCTCAGGGGCACTGTAATTCACAAACCTGCAGAGTTATAAATGACAGCTATCGTCCAAAAATATACTGAAGTAAGGCTGCCAAGAGGACTTGAAATCGGGGCAGAATTGCAGGAAACCGATTTCAGGAGGTAGAAAGGAATTGCATTGAAAGCATAGGAAAAGAGGCAGAACGTCCACAATGATCCACTTAGCCAAAAGGGCGTATGCGTTTTTTCCTGAATATATTCAGGAAAAAACGCATACGCCCTTTTTGGCCAACCAAGCAAGCTTGCAAAGGAAATCTGCACTACAATGAAGTCTCACTTCCCCCCGGTCAAAAGGGCCATCTGAAAAAAGTGTAAAATCCAGAAAGGCAGGACAGGCCATGGAGAACTGGGAGCCTTGTTATGCTGATGGGCGGGATGTAAATTGCCAACAGCCACTCGGGAGAAGTGTATGGTGTTTCCTGAAACATCTAAAAAACAAAGCAACAGAGCCTAGGGCACTTCCACTTATGGTCCTATAGCTTAGGGAAATTAAAATCAAAAAGACACAGCCATCCCAAAGTTTGGGACGCCTCTGTTTACAAGAACCTCGTTTACCGTACAAGTTCAATATCACAGAAAGTGAAAAATGGATAAAGAACTTGTGGTACTTACGTACTATGCAGTATCACTCAGCAATGAAATCTATGTCATCAGGCCCATAGCAGCATAATGAGTGGATTCAGGTATGATGATTCTAACTGAAATAATTCACACAGAAAAAGAAACATCATAATATATCTGTAATACACGGAATGTAAACTTGGCTACACAGGAACTGAATTACAGAACAGAACAGGGTCTCAAATTTAGAAAACCAACTTATGCTTGCTTAAGGGGAAAGGTGAGTTGGGGTGCTGCATAAAACCAGAGATTGAAATGAGCACAGATAAAGTTCCTTAAGCCAAATATGGAATAGACAAGAGCTACTCCTTGCTCAATGAAGTGGACTCAACACCGCATATTAAACGCCTAAGAATGTACCTGACTAGTAAGTATCTTAAAACCTATGGATTGCTATGTCTCCGAAAGAGAATCAAGCATGTGTACAGGGGCATAAACGCAGCAGTGATAGGATTGGAGAGGTTCGGTGAGCAAATGAAGACCCTTTGAAGTCATATTGCATGGTACCCATTCCACGGGTCTCAACTACCCAGGTTTAAGGTATTCTTCCTTCAGCTAAAACATGCATGTGGAACCTAGAGTATGATCAACAATGTGATCGGGAGACGTGTTCAAATATGTCTCAGTTTTCGTACCCTGGTACTCGGGTGCAACATTCCAGACGCTTTACTAACACTCTCCCGATTTGGAGAGTCAGTCCCTTTAACCTCCTGTTTGGCCCAGTTTGCAATTTCTGCGGAAGATGAACAGGAATAGCGAGAACCAATGAGAGACTAGCTGGAGGTGTCTGGACGGGCAAATTTAACTCTCATTTCCCACCAGGAAGAGGAAATAACCAAAGGCTCAGCGTGCAGTGCCGGAACCAGATTAGGGCCTGAAGCCATCCTGCGGTGTTGCGGCCAGCTCACAAGAAAGCGAGTTGAAGAAAGGAGCTCAGGGGCAATGTAATTCACAAAACTGTAGAGTTATAAATGACAGCTATCGTCCAAAAATATACTGAAGTAAGGCTGCCAAGAGGACTTGAAAGCGGGGCAGAATTGCAGGAAACCGATTTCAGGAGGTAGACTGGAATTGCATTGAAAGCATAGGAAAAGAGGCAGAACGTCCACAATGATGCACTTGGCCAAAAAGGGCGTATGCGTTTTTTCCTGAATATATTCAGGAAAAAACGCATACGTCCTTTTTGGTCAACCAAGCAAGCTTGCAAAGGAAATCTGCACTACAATGAAGTCTCACTTCCCCCCGGTCAAAAGGGCCATCTGAAAAAAGTGTAAAATGCAGAAAGGCAGGACAGGCCATGGAGAACTGGGAGCCTTGTTATGCTGATGGGCGGGATGTAAACTGCCAACAGACACTCGGGAGAAGTGTATGGTGTTTCCTGAAACATCTAAAAAACAAAGCAACAGAGCCTAGGGCACTTCCACTTATGGTCCTATAGCTTAGGGAAATTAAAATCAAAAAGACACAGCCACCCCAAAGTTTGGAATGGCTCTGTTTACAAGAACCTCGTTTACAGTACAAGTTCAACATCGCAGAAAGTGAAAAATGGATAAAGAAGTTGTGGTATTTACTTACAAAGCAATATCACTCAGCAATGAAATCTATGTCATCAGGCCCGTAGCAGCATAATGAGTGGATTCAGGTATGATGATTCTAACTGAAATAAGTCACACAGAAAAAGAAACATCATAAGATATCACTAATACACGGAATATAAACTTGGCTACACAGGAACTGAATTCCAAAACAGAACAGGGTCTCAAATTTAGAAAACCAACTTATGCTTGCTTAAGGGGAAAGGTGAGTTGGGGTGCTGCATAAAACCAGAGATTGAAATGAGCACAGATAAAGTTCCTTAAGCCAAATATGGAATAGACCAGAGCTACTCCTTGCTCAACGAAATGGACTCAACACCCCATATTAAACGCCTAATAATGTACCTGATTAGTAAGTATCTTAAAACCTATGGATTGCTATGTCTCCAAAAGAGAATCAAGCGTTTGTACAGGGGAATAAACGCAGCAGTGATAGGATTGGAGAGGTTCGGTGAGCAAATGAAGACCCTTTGAAGTCATATTGCATGGTACCCATTCCACGGGTCTCAACTCTCCAGGTTTAAGGTATTCTTCCTTCAGTTAAAACATGCATGTGGAACCCAGAGTATGATCAACCGTGTGAATAGCAGACGTGTTCAAATATGTCTCAGTTTTCCTCCCCTGGTACTCGGGTGCAACATTCCAGACGCTTTACTAACAGTCTCCCCACTTGGAGAGTCAGCGCCTTTAACCTCCTGTTTGGCCCAGTTTGCAATTTCTGCGGAAGATGAACAGGAATAGGGAGAACCAATGAGAGACTAGCTGGAGGTGTCTGGACGGGCAAATTTAACTCTCATTTCCCACCAGGAAGAGGAAATAACCAAAGGCTCAGCGTGCCGTGCCGGAACCACATTAGGGCCTGAAGCCATCCTGCGGTGTTGCGGCCAGCTCACAAGAAAGCGAGTTGAAGAAAGGAGCTCAGGGGCACTGTAATTCACAAACCTGCAGAGTTATAAATGACAGCTGTCGTCCAAAAATATACTGAAGTAAGGCTGCCAAGAGGACTTGAAAGCGGGGCAGAATTGCAGGAAACCGATTTCAGGAGGTAGACTGGAATTGCATTGAAAGCATAGGAAAAGAAGCAGAACGTCCACAATGATGCACTTGGCCAAAAAGGGCATATGCGTTTTTTCCTGAATATATTCAGGAAAAAACGCATACGTCCTTTTTGGTCAACCAAGCAAGCTTGCAAAGAAAATCTGCACTACAATGAAGTCTCACTTCCCCCCGGTCAAAAGGGCCATCTGAAAAAAGTGTAAAATCCAGAAAGGCAGGACAGGCCATGGAGAACTGGGAGCCTTGTTATGCTGATGGGCGGGATGTAAACTGCCAACAGACACTCGGGAGAAGTGTATGGTGTTTCCTGAAACATTTAAAAAACAAAGCAACAGAGCCTAGGGCACTTCCACTTATGGTCCTATAGCTTAGGGAAATTAAAATCAAAAAGACACAGCCACCCCAAAGTTTGGAATGGCTCTGTTTACAAGAACCTCGTTTACAGTACAAGTTCAACATCGCAGAAAGTGAAAAATGGATAAAGAAGTTGTGGTATTTACTTACAAAGCAATATCACTCAGCAATGAAATCTATGTCATCAGGCCCGTAGCAGCACAATGAGTGGATTCAGGTATGATGATTCTAACTGAAATAAGTCACACAGAAAAAGAAACATCATAAGGTATCAGTAATACACGGAATGTAAACTTGGCTACACAGGAACTGAATTACAGAACAGAACAGGGTCTTAAATTTAGAAAACCAACTTATGCTTGCTTAAGGGGAAAGGTGAGTTGGGGTGCTGCATAAAACCAGAGATTGAAATGAGCACAGATAAAGTTCCTTAAGCCAAATATGGAATAGACCAGAGCTACTCCTTGCTCAACGAAATGGACTCAACACCCCATATTAAACGCCTAAGAATGTACCTGACTAGTAAGTATCTTAAAACCTATGGATTGCTATGTCTCCAAAAGAGAATCAAGCGTGTGTACAGGGGCATAAACGCAGCAGTGATAGGATTGGAGAGGTTCGGTGAGCAAATGAAGACCCTTTGAAGTCATATTGCATGGTACCCATTCCACGGGTCTCAACTCTCCAGGTTTAAGGTATTCTTCCTTCAGCTAAAACATGCATGTGGAACCCAGAGTATGATCAACCGTGTGAACGGGAGACGTGTTCAAATATATCTCAGTTTTCCTACCCTGGTACTCGGGTGCAACATTCCAGACGCTTTACTAACAATCTCCCCACTTGGAGAGTCAGCGCCTTTAACCTCCTGTTTGGCCCAGTTTGCAATTTCTGCGGAAGATGAACAGGAATAGGGAGAACCAATGACAGACTAGCTGGAGGTGTCTGGACGGGCAAATTTAACTCTCATTTCCCACCAGGAAGAGGAAATAACCAAAGGCTCAGCGTGCCGTGCCGGAACCAGATTAGGGCCTGAAGCCATCCTGCGGTGTTGCGGCCAGCTCAAAAGAAAGCGAGTTGAAGAAAGGAGCTCAGGGGCACTGTAATTCACAAACCTGCAGAGTTATAAATGACAGCTATCGTCCAAAAATATACTGAAGTAAGGCTGCCAAGAGGACTTGAAAGCGGGGCAGAATTGCAGGAAACTGATTTCAGGAGGTAGACAGGAATTGCATTGAAAGCATAGGAAAAGAGGCAGAACGTCCACAATGATGCACTTAGCCAAAAGGGCGTATGCGTTTTTTCCTGAATATATTCAGGAAAAAACGCATACACCCTTTTTGGCCAACCAAGCAAAGTTGCAAAGGAAATCTGCACTACAATGACGTCTCACTTCCCCCCGGTCAAAAGGGCCATCTGAAAAAAGTGTAAAATCCAGAAAGGCAGGACAGGCCATGGAGAACTGGGAGCCTTGTTATGCTGATGGGCGGGATGTAAATTGCCAACAGCCACTCGGGAGAAGTGTATGGTGTTTCCTGAAACATCTAAAAAACAAAGCAACAGAGCCTAGGGCACTTCCACTTATGGTCCTATAGCTTAGGGAAATTAAAATCAAAAAGACACAGCCACCCCAAAATTTGGGACGCCTCTGTTTACAAGAACCTCATTTACAGTACAAGTCTAATATCACAGAAAGTGAAAAATGGATAAAGAACTTGTGGTACTTACGTACAATGCAGTATCACTCAGCAATGAAATCTATGTCATCAGGCCCGTAGCAGCATAATGAGTGGATTCAGGTATGATGATTCTAACTGAAATAAGTCACACTGAAAAAGAAACATCATAAGATATCACTAATACACGGAATGTAAACTTGGCTACACAGGAACTGAATTCCAAAACAGAACAGGGTCTCAAATTTAGAAAACCAACTTATGCTTGCTTAAGGGGAAAGGTGAGTTGGGGTGCTGCATAAAACCAGAGATTGAAATGAGCACAGATAAAGTTCCTTAAGCCAAATATGGAATAGACCAGAGCTACTCCTTGCTCAACGAAATGGACTCAACACCGCATATTAAACGCCTAAGAATGTACCTGACTAGTAAGTATCTTAAAACCTATGGATTGCTATGTCTCTGAAAGAGAATCAAGCATGTGTACAGGGGCATAAACGCAGCAGTGATAGGATTGGAGAGGTTCGGTGAGCAAATGAAGACCCTTTGAAGTCATATTGCATGGTACCCATTCCACGGGTCTCAACTCTCCAGGTTTAAGGTATTCTTCCTTCAGCTAAAACATGCATGTGGAACCCAGAGTATGATCAACCGTGTGAACGGGAGACGTGTTCAAATATATCTCAGTTTTCCTACCCTGGTACTCGGGTGCAACATTCCAGACGCTTTACTAACAATCTCCCCACTTGGAGAGTCAGCGCCTTTAACCTCCTGTTTGGCCCAGTTTGCAATTTCTGCGGAAGATGAACAGGAATAGGGAGAACCAATGACAGACTAGCTGGAGGTGTCTGGACGGGCAAATTTAACTCTCATTTCCCACCAGGAAGAGGAAATAACCAAAGGCTCAGCGTGCCGTGCCGGAACCAGATTAGGGCCTGAAGCCATCCTGCGGTGTTGCGGCCAGCTCAAAAGAAAGCGAGTTGAAGAAAGGAGCTCAGGGGCACTGTAATTCACAAACCTGCAGAGTTATAAATGACAGCTATCGTCCAAAAATATACTGAAGTAAGGCTGCCAAGAGGACTTGAAAGCGGGGCAGAATTGCAGGAAACTGATTTCAGGAGGTAGACAGGAATTGCATTGAAAGCATAGGAAAAGAGGCAGAACGTCCACAATGATGCACTTAGCCAAAAGGGCGTATGCGTTTTTTCCTGAATATATTCAGGAAAAAACGCATACACCCTTTTTGGCCAACCAAGCAAAGTTGCAAAGGAAATCTGCACTACAATGACGTCTCACTTCCCCCCGGTCAAAAGGGCCATCTGAAAAAAGTGTAAAATCCAGAAAGGCAGGACAGGCCATGGAGAACTGGGAGCCTTGTTATGCTGATGGGCGGGATGTAAATTGCCAACAGCCACTCGGGAGAAGTGTATGGTGTTTCCTGAAACATCTAAAAAACAAAGCAACAGAGCCTAGGGCACTTCCACTTATGGTCCTATAGCTTAGGGAAATTAAAATCAAAAAGACACAGCCACCCCAAAATTTGGGACGCCTCTGTTTACAAGAACCTCATTTACAGTACAAGTCTAATATCACAGAAAGTGAAAAATGGATAAAGAACTTGTGGTACTTACGTACAATGCAGTATCACTCAGCAATGAAATCTATGTCATCAGGCCCGTAGCAGCATAATGAGTGGATTCAGGTATGCTGATTCTAACTGAAATAAGTCACACTGAAAAAGAAACATCATAAGATATCACTAATACACGGAATGTAAACTTGGCTACACAGGAACTGAATTCCAAAACAGAACAGGGTCTCAAATTTAGAAAACCAACTTATGCTTGCTTAAGGGGAAAGGTGAGTTGGGGTGCTGCATAAAACCAGAGATTGAAATGAGCACAGATAAAGTTCCTTAAGCCAAATATGGAATAGACCAGAGCTACTCCTTGCTCAACGAAATGGACTCAACACCCCATATTAAACGCCTAATAATGTACCTGATTAGTAAGTATCTTAAAACCTATGGATTGCTATGTCTCCAAAAGAGAATCAAGCGTGTGTACAGGGGAATAAACGCAGCAGTGATAGGATTGGAGAGGTTCGGTGAGCAAATGAAGACCCTTTGAAGTCATATTGCATGGTACCCATTCCACGGGTCTCAACTCTCCAGGTTTAAGGTATTCTTCCTTCAGTTAAAACATGCATGTGGAACCCAGAGTATGATCAACCGTGTGAACGGGAGACGTGTTCAAATATGTCTCAGTTTTCCTCCCCTGGTACTCGGGTACAACATTCCAGACGCTTTACTAACCCTCTCCCCACTTGGAGAGTCAGCGCCTTTAACCTCCTGTTTGGCCCAGTTTGCAATTTCTGCGGAAGATGAACAGGAATAGGGAGAACCAATGAGAGACTAGCTGGAGGTGTCTGGACGGGCAAATTTAACTCTCATTTCCCACCAGGAAGAGGAAATAACCAAAGGCTCAGCGTGCCGTGCCAGAACCAGATTAGGGCCTGAAGCCATCCTGCGGTGTTGCGGCCAGCTCACAAGAAAGCGAGTTGAAGAAAGGAGCTCAGGGGCACTGTAATTCACAAACCTGCAGAGTTATAAATGACAGCTGTCGTCCAAAAATATACTGAAGTAAGGCTGCCAAGAGGACTTGAAAGCGGGGCAGAATTGCAGGAAACCGATTTCAGGAGGTAGACTGGAATTGCATTGAAAGCATAGGAAAAGAAGCAGAACGTCCACAATGATGCACTTGGCCAAAAAGGGCATATGCGTTTTTTCCTGAATATATTCAGGAAAAAACGCATACGTCCTTTTTGGTCAACCAAGCAAGCTTGCAAAGGAAATCTGCACTACAATGAAGTCTCACTTCCCCCCGGTCAAAAGGGCCATCTGAAAAAAGTGTAAAATCCAGAAAGGCAGGACAGGCCATGGAGAACTGAGAGCCTTGTTATGCTGATGGGCGGGATGTAAATTGCCAACAGACACTCGGGAGAAGTGTATGGTCTTTCCTGAAACATCTAAAAAACAAAGCAACAGAGCCTAGGGCACTTCCACTTATGGTCCTATAGCTTAGGGAAATTAAAATCAAAAAGACACAGCCACCCCAAAGTTTGGGACGCCTCTGTTTACAAGAACCTCGTTTACATTACAAGTTCAACATCGCAGAAAGTGAAAAATGGATAAAGAAGTTGTGGTATTTACTTACAAAGCAATGTCACTCAACAATGAAATCTATGTCATCTGGCCCGTAGCAGCACAATGAGTGGATTCAGGTATGATGATTCTAACTGAAATAAGTCACACAGAAAAAGAAACATCATAAGATATCAGTAATACACGGAATGTAAACTTGGCTACACAGAAACTGAATTACAGAACAGAACAGGGTCTCAAATTTAGAAAACCAACTTATGCTTGCTTAAGGGTAAAGGTGAGTTGGGGTGCTGCATAAAACCAGAGATTGAAATGAGCACAGATAAAGTTCCTTAAGCCAAATATGGAATAGACAAGAGCTACTCCTTGCTCAACGAAATGGACTCAACACCCCATATTAAACGCCTAAGAATATACCTGACTAGTAAGTATCTTAAAACCTATGGATTGCTATGTCTCCAAAAGAGAATCAAGCGTGTGTACAGGGGCATAAACGCAGCAGTGATAGGATTGGAGAGGTTCGGTGAGCAAATGAAGACCCTTTGAAGTCATATTGCATGGTACCCATTCCACGGGTTTCAACTACCCAGGTTTAAGGTATTCTTCCTTCAGCTAAAACATGCATGTGGAACCTAGAGTATGATCAACCATGTGATCGGGAGACGTGTTCAAATATGTCTCAGTTTTCGTACCCTGGTACTCGGGTGCAACATTCCAGACGCTTTACTAACACTCTCCCGACTTGGAGAGTCAGTCCCTTTAACCTCCTGTTTGGCCCAGTTTGCAATTTCTGCGGAAGATGAACAGGAATAGGGAGAACCAATGAGAGACTAGCTGGAGGTGTCTGGACGGGCAAATTTAACTCTCATTTCCCACCAGGAAGAGGAAATAACCAAAGGCTCAGCGTGCCGTGCCGGAACAAGATTAGGGCCTGAAGCCATCCTGCGGTGTTGCGGCCAGCTCACAAGAAAGCGAGTTGAAGAAAGGAGCTCAGGGGCACTGTAATTCACAAACCTGCAGAGTTATAAATGACAGCTATCGTCCAAAAATATACTGAAGTAAGGCTGCCAAGAGGACTTGAAAGTGGGGCAGAATTGCAGGAAACCGATTTCATGAGGTAGACTGGAATTGCATTGAAAACATAGGAAAAGAGGCAGAACGTCCACAATGATGCACTTGGCAAAAAAGGGCGTATGCGTTTTTTCCTGAATATATTCAGGAAAAAACGCATACGCCCTTTTTGGCCAACCAAGCAAGCTTGCAAAGGAAATCTGCACTACAATGAAGTCTCACTTCCCCTGGTCAAAAGGGCCATCTGAAAAAAGTGTAAAATCCAGAAAGGCAGGACAGGCCATGGAGAACTGGGAGCCTTGTTATGCTGATGGGCGGGATGTAAATTGCCAACAGCCACTCGGGAGAAGTGTATGGTGTTTCCTGAAACATCTAAAAAACAAAGCAACAGAGCCTAGGGCACTTCCACTTATGGTCCTATAGCTTAGGGAAATTAAAATCAAAAAGACACAGCCACCCCAAAGTTTGGGACGCCTCTGTTTACAAGAACCTCGTTTACCGTACAAGTTCAATATCACAGAAAGTGAAAAATGGATAAAGAACTTGTGGTACTTACGTACTATGCAGTATCACTCAGCAATGAAATCTATGTCATCAGGCCCGTAGCAGCATAATGAGTGGATTCAGGTATGATGATTCTAACTGAAATAAGTCACACAGAAAAAGAAACATCATAATATATCTGTAATACACGGAATGTAAACTTGGCTACACAGGAACTGAATTACAGAACAGAACAGGGTCTCAAATTTAGAAAACCAACTTATGCTTGCTTAAGGGGAAAGGTGAGTTGGGGTGCTGCATAAAACCAGAGATTGAAATGAGCACAGATAAAGTTCCTTAAGCCAAATATGGAATAGACAAGAGTTACTCCTTGCTCAATGAAGTGGACTCAACACCGCATATTAAACGCCTAAGAATGTACCTGACTAGTAAGTATCTTAAAACCTATGGATTGCTATGTCTCCGAAAGAGAATCAAGCATGTGTACAGGGGCATAAACGCAGCAGTGATAGGATTGGAGAGGTTCGGTGAGCAAATGAAGACCCTTTGAAGTCATATTGCATGGTACCCATTCCACGGGTCTCAACTACCCAGGTTTAAGGTATTCTTCCTTCACCTAAAACATGCATGTGGAACCTAGAGTATGATCAACAATGTGATCGGGAGACGTGTTCAAATATGTCTCAGTTTTCGTACCCTGGTACTCGGGTGCAACATTCCAGACGCTTTACTAACACTCTCCCGACTTGGAGAGTCAGTCCCTTTAACCTCCTGTTTGGCCCAGTTTGCAATTTCTGCGGAAGATGAACAGGAATAGCGAGAACCAATGAGAGACTAGCTGGAGGTGTCTGGACGGGCAAATTTAACTCTCATTTCCCACCAGGAAGAGGAATTAACCAAAGGCTCAGCATGCCGTGCGGGAACCAGATTAGAGCCTGAAGCCATCCTGCGGTGTTGCGGCCAGCTCAAAAGAAAGCGAGTTGAAGAAAGGAGCTCAGGGGCACTGTAATTCACAAACCTGCAGAGTTATAAATGACAGCTATCGTCCAAAAATATACTGAAGTAAGGCTGCCAAGAGGACTTGAAAGCGGGGCAGAATTGCAGGAAACTGATTTCAGGAGGTAGACAGGAATTGCATTGAAAGCATAGGAAAAGAGGCAGAACGTCCACAATGATGCACTTAGCCAAAAGGGCGTATGCGTTTTTTCCTGAATATATTCAGGAAAAAACGCATACACCCTTTTTGGCCAACCAAGCAAAGTTGCAAAGGAAATCTGCACTACAATGACGTCTCACTTCCCCCCGGTCAAAAGGGCCATCTGAAAAAAGTGTAAAATCCAGAAAGGCAGGACAGGCCATGGAGAACTGGGAGCCTTGTTATGCTGATGGGCGGGATGTAAATTGCCAACAGCCACTCGGGAGAAGTGTATGGTGTTTCCTGAAACATCTAAAAAACAAAGCAACAGAGCCTAGGGCACTTCCACTTATGGTCCTATAGCTTAGGGAAATTAAAATCAAAAAGACACAGCCACCCCAAAATTTGGGACGCCTCTGTTTACAAGAACCTCATTTACAGTACAAGTCTAATATCACAGAAAGTGAAAAATGGATAAAGAACTTGTGGTACTTACGTACAATGCAGTATCACTCAGCAATGAAATCTATGTCATCAGGCCCGTAGCAGCATAATGAGTGGATTCAGGTATGATGATTCTAACTGAAATAAGTCACACTGAAAAAGAAACATCATAAGATATCACTAATACACGGAATGTAAACTTGGCTACACAGGAACTGAATTCCAAAACAGAACAGGGTCTCAAATTTAGAAAACCAACTTATGCTTGCTTAAGGGGAAAGGTGAGTTGGGGTGCTGCATAAAACCAGAGATTGAAATGAGCACAGATAAAGTTCCTTAAGCCAAATATGGAATAGACCAGAGCTACTCCTTGCTCAACGAAATGGACTCAACACCCCATATTAAACGCCTAATAATGTACCTGATTAGTAAGTATCTTAAAACCTATGGATTGCTATGTCTCCAAAAGAGAATCAAGCGTGTGTACAGGGGAATAAACGCAGCAGTGATAGGATTGGAGAGGTTCGGTGAGCAAATGAAGACCCTTTGAAGTCATATTGCATGGTACCCATTCCACGGGTCTCAACTCTCCAGGTTTAAGGTATTCTTCCTTCAGTTAAAACATGCATGTGGAACCCAGAGTATGATCAACCGTGTGAACGGGAGACGTGTTCAAATATGTCTCAGTTTTCCTCCCCTGGTACTCGGGTACAACATTCCAGACGCTTTACTAACCCTCTCCCCACTTGGAGAGTCAGCGCCTTTAACCTCCTGTTTGGCCCAGTTTGCAATTTCTGCGGAAGATGAACAGGAATAGGGAGAACCAATGAGAGACTAGCTGGAGGTGTCTGGACGGGCAAATTTAACTCTCATTTCCCACCAGGAAGAGGAAATAACCAAAGGCTCAGCGTGCCGTGCCAGAACCAGATTAGGGCCTGAAGCCATCCTGCGGTGTTGCGGCCAGCTCACAAGAAAGCGAGTTGAAGAAAGGAGCTCAGGGGCACTGTAATTCACAAACCTGCAGAGTTATAAATGACAGCTGTCGTCCAAAAATATACTGAAGTAAGGCTGCCAAGAGGACTTGAAAGCGGGGCAGAATTGCAGGAAACCGATTTCAGGAGGTAGACTGGAATTGCATTGAAAGCATAGGAAAAGAAGCAGAACGTCCACAATGATGCACTTGGCCAAAAAGGGCGTATGCGTTTTTTCCTGAATATATTCAGGAAAAAACGCATACGTCCTTTTTGGTCAACCAAGCAAGCTTGCAAAGGAAATCTGCACTACAATGAAGTCTCACTTCCCCCCGGTCAAAAGGGCCATCTGAAAAAAGTGTAAAATCCAGAAAGGCAGGACAGGCCATGGAGAACTGAGAGCCTTGTTATGCTGATGGGCGGGATGTAAATTGCCAACAGACACTCGGGAGAAGTGTATGGTGTTTCCTGAAACATCTAAAAAACAAAGCAACAGAGCCTAGGGCACTTCCACTTATGGTCCTATAGCTTAGGGAAATTAAAATCAAAAAGACACAGCCACCCCAAAGTTTGGGACGCCTCTGTTTACAAGAACCTCGTTTACATTACAAGTTCAACATCGCAGAAAGTGAAAAATGGATAAAGAAGTTGTGGTATTTACTTACAAAGCAATGTCACTCAACAATGAAATCTATGTCATCTGGCCCGTAGCAGCACAATGAGTGGATTCAGGTATGATGATTCTAACTGAAATAAGTCACACAGAAAAAGAAACATCATAAGATATCAGTAATACACGGAATGTAAACTTGGCTACACAGAAACTGAATTACAGAACAGAACAGGGTCTCAAATTTAGAAAACCAACTTATGCTTGCTTAAGGGTAAAGGTGAGTTGGGGTGCTGCATAAAACCAGAGATTGAAATGAGCACAGATAAAGTTCCTTAAGCCAAATATGGAATAGACAAGAGCTACTCCTTGCTCAACGAAATGGACTCAACACCCCATATTAAACGCCTAAGAATATACCTGACTAGTAAGTATCTTAAAACCTATGGATTGCTATGTCTCCAAAAGAGAATCAAGCGTGTGTACAGGGGCATAAACGCAGCAGTGATAGGATTGGAGAGGTTCGGTGAGCAAATGAAGACCCTTTGAAGTCATATTGCATGGTACCCATTCCACGGGTTTCAACTACCCAGGTTTAAGGTATTCTTCCTTCAGCTAAAACATGCATGTGGAACCTAGAGTATGATCAACCATGTGATCGGGAGACGTGTTCAAATATGTCTCAGTTTTCGTACCCTGGTACTCGGGTGCAACATTCCAGACGCTTTACTAACACTCTCCCGACTTGGAGAGTCAGTCCCTTTAACCTCCTGTTTGGCCCAGTTTGCAATTTCTGCGGAAGATGAACAGGAATAGGGAGAACCAATGAGAGACTAGCTGGAGGTGTCTGGACGGGCAAATTTAACTCTCATTTCCCACCAGGAAGAGGAAATAACCAAAGGCTCAGCGTGCCGTGCCGGAACAAGATTAGGGCCTGAAGCCATCCTGCGGTGTTGCGGCCAGCTCACAAGAAAGCGAGTTGAAGAAAGGAGCTCAGGGGCACTGTAATTCACAAACCTGCAGAGTTATAAATGACAGCTATCGTCCAAAAATATACTGAAGTAAGGCTGCCAAGAGGACTTGAAAGTGGGGCAGAATTGCAGGAAACCGATTTCATGAGGTAGACTGGAATTGCATTGAAAACATAGGAAAAGAGGCAGAACGTCCACAATGATGCACTTGGCAAAAAAGGGCGTATGCGTTTTTTCCTGAATATATTCAGGAAAAAACGCATACGCCCTTTTTGGCCAACCAAGCAAGCTTGCAAAGGAAATCTGCACTACAATGAAGTCTCACTTCCCCCGGTCAAAAGGGCAATCTGAAAAAAGTGTAAAATCCAGAAAGGCAGGACAGGCCATGGAGAACTGGGAGCCTTGTTATGCTGATGGGCGGGATGTAAATTGCCAACAGCCACTCGGGAGAAGTGTATGGTGTTTCCTGAAACATCTAAAAAACAAAGCAACAGAGCCTAGGGCACTTCCACTTATGGTCCTATAGCTTAGGGAAATTAAAATCAAAAAGACACAGCCACCCCAAAGTTTGGGACGCCTCTGTTTACAAGAACCTCGTTTACCGTACAAGTTCAATATCACAGAAAGTGAAAAATGGATAAAGAACTTGTGGTACTTACGTACTATGCAGTATCACTCAGCAATGAAATCTATGTCATCAGGCCCGTAGCAGCATAATGAGTGGATTCAGGTATGATGATTCTAACTGAAATAAGTCACACAGAAAAAGAAACATCATAATATATCTGTAATACACGGAATGTAAACTTGGCTACACAGGAACTGAATTACAGAACAGAACAGGGTCTCAAATTTAGAAAACCAACTTATGCTTGCTTAAGGGGAAAGGTGAGTTGGGGTGCTGCATAAAACCAGAGATTGAAATGAGCACAGATAAAGTTCCTTAAGCCAAATATGGAATAGACAAGAGTTACTCCTTGCTCAATGAAGTGGACTCAACACCGCATATTAAACGCCTAAGAATGTACCTGACTAGTAAGTATCTTAAAACCTATGGATTGCTATGTCTCCGAAAGAGAATCAAGCATGTGTACAGGGGCATAAACGCAGCAGTGATAGGATTGGAGAGGTTCGGTGAGCAAATGAAGACCCTTTGAAGTCATATTGCATGGTACCCATTCCACGGGTCTCAACTCTCCAGGTTTAAGGTATTCTTCCTTCAGCTAAAACATGCATGTGGAACCCAGAGTATGATCAACCGTGTGAACGGGAGACGTGTTCAAATATGTCTCAGTTTTCCTCCCCTGGTACTCGGGTGCAACATTCCAGACGCTTTACTAACACTCTCCCCACTTGGAGAGTCAGCGCCTTTAACCTCCTGTTTGGCCCAGTTTGCAATTTCTGCGGAAGATGAACAGGAATAGGGAGAACTAATGACAGACTAGCTGGAGGTGTCTGGACGGGCAAATTTAACTCTCATTTCCCACCAGGAAGAGGAAATAACCAAAGGCTCAGCGTGCCGTGCCGGAACCAGATTAGGGCCTGAAGCCTTCCTGCGGTGTTGCGGCCAGCTCAAAAGAAAGCGAGTTGAAGAAAGGAGCTCAGGGGCACTGTAATTCACAAACCTGCAGAGTTATAAAAGACAGCTATCGTCCAAAAATATACTGAAGTAAGGCTGCCAAGAGGACTTGAAAGTGGGGCAGAATTGCAGGAAACCGATTTCAGGAGGTAGACTGGATTTACATTGAAAGCATAAGAAAAGAGGCAGAATGTCCACAATGATGCACTTGGCCAAAAAGTGCGTATGCGTTTTTTCCTGAATATATTCAGGAAAAAAGGCATACGCCCTTTTTGGCCAACCAAGCAAGCTTGCAAAGGAAATCTGCACTACAATGAAGTCTCACTTCCCCCCGGTCAAAAGGGCCATCTGAAAAAAGTGTAAAATCCAGAAAGGCAGGACAGGCCATGGAGAACTGGGAGCCTTGTTATGCTGATGGGCGGGATGTCAATTGCCAACAGACACTCGGGAGAAGTGTATGGTGTTTCCTGAAACATCTAAAAAACAAAGCAACAGAGCCTAGGGCACTTCCACTTATGGTCCTATAGCTTAGGGAAATTAAAATAAAAAAGACACAGCCACCCCAAAGTTTGGGACGCCTCTGTTTACAAGAACCTCGTTTACATTACAAGTTCAACATCGCAGAAAGTGAAAAATGGATAAAGAAGTTGTGGTATTTACTTACAAAGCAATGTCACTCAGCAATGAAATCTATGTCATCTGGCCCTTAGCAGCACAATGAGTGGATTCAGGTATGATGATTCTAACTGAAATAAGTCACACAGAAAAAGAAACATCATAAGATATCAGTAATACACGGAATGTAAACTTGGCTACACAGGAACTGAATTACAGAACAGAACAGGGTCTCAAATTTAGAAAACCAACTTATGCTTGCTTAAGGGTAAAGGTGACTTGGGGTGCTGCATAAAACCAGAGATTGAAATGAGCACAGATAAAGTTCCTTAAGCCAAATATGGAATAGACAAGAGCTACTCCTTGCTCAACGAAATGGACTCAACACCGCATATTAAACGCCTAAGAATGTACCTGACTAGTAAGTCTCTTAAAACCTATAGATTTCTATGTCTCCGAAAGAGAATCAAGCATGTGTACAGTGGCATAAACGCAGCAGTGATAGGATTGGAGAGGTTCGGTGAGCAAATGAAGACCCTTTGAAGTCATATTGCATGGTACCCATTCCACGGGTTTCAACTACCCAGGTTTAAGGTATTCTTCCTTCAGTTAAAACATGCATGTGGAACCTAGAGTATGATCAACCATGTGATCGGGAGACGTGTTCAAATATGTCTCAGTTTTCGTACCCTGGTACTCGGGTGCAACATTCCAGACGCTTTACTAACACTCTCCTGACTTGGAGCGTCAGTCCCTTTAACCTCCTGTTTGGCCCAGTTTGCAATTTCTGCGGAAGATGAACAGGAATAGGGAGAACCAATGAGAGACTAGCTGGAGGTGTCTGGACGGGCAAATTTAACTCTCATTTCCCACCAGGAAGAGGAATTAACCAAAGGCTCAGCGTGCCGTGCCGGAACCAGATTAGGGCCTGAAGCCATCCTGCGGTGTTGCGGCCAGCTCACAAGAAAGCGAGTTGAAGAAAGGAGCTCAGGGGCACTGTAATTCACAAACCTGCAGAGTTATAAATGACAGCTATCGTCCAAAAATATACTGAAGTAAGGCTGCCAAGAGGACTTGAAAGCGGGGCAGAATTGCAGGAAACCGATTTCAGGAGGTAGACTGGAATTGCATTGAAAGCATAGGAAAAGAGGCAGAACGTCCACAATGATGCACTTGGCCAAAAAGGGCGTATGCGTTTTTTCCTGAATATATTCAGGAAAAAACGCATACGCCCTTTTTGGCCAACCAAGCAAGCTTGCAAAGGAAATCTGCACTACAATGAAGTCTCACTTCCCCCCCCCCCGGTCAAAAGGGCCATCTGAAAAAAGTGTAAAATCCAGAAAGGCAGGACAGGCCATGGAGAACTGGGAGCCTTGTTATGCTGATGGGCGGGATGTAACTTGCCAACAGACACTCGGGAGAAGTGTATGGTGTTTCCTGAAACATCTAAAAAACAAAGCAACAGAGCCTAGGGCAATTCCACCTATCGTCCTATAGCTTAGGGAAATTAAAATCAAAAAGACACAGCCACCCCAAAGTTTGGGACGCCTCTGTTTACAAGAACCTCATTTACAGTACAAGTTCAACATCGCAGAAAGTGAAAAATGGATAAAGAACTTGTGGTACTTACGTACAATGCAGTATCACTCAGCAATGAAATCTATGTCATCTGGCCCGTAGCAGCATAATGAGTGGATTCAGGTACGATGATTCTAACTGAAATAAGTCACACAGAAAAAGAAACATCATAAGATATCACTAATACACGGAATGTAAACTTGGCTACACAGGAACTTAATTCCAAAACAGAACAGGGTCTCAAATTTAGAAAACGAACTTATGCTTGCTTAAGGGGAAAGGTGAGTTGGGGTGCTGCATAAAACCAGAGATTGAAATGAGCACAGATAAAGTTCCTTAAGCCAAATATGGAATAGACAAGAGCTACTCCTTGCTCAACGAAATGGACTCAACACCCCATATTAAACGCCTAAGAATGTACCTGACTAGTAAGTATCTTAAAACCTATGGATTGCTATGTCTCCAAAAGAGAATCAAGCGTGTGTACAGGGGCATAAACGCAGCAGTGATAGGATTGGAGAGATTCGGTGAGCAAATGAAGACACTTTGAAGTCATATTGCATGGTACCCATTCCACGGGTCTCAACTCTCCAGGTTTAAGGTATTCTTCCTTCAGCTAAAACATGCATGTGGAACCCAGAGTATGATCAACCGTGTGAACGGGAGACGTGTTCAAATATGTCTCAGTTTTCCTCCCCTGGTACTCGGGTGCAACATTCCAGACGCTTTACTAACACTCTCCCCACTTGGAGAGTCAGCGCCTTTAACCTCCTGTTTGGCCCAGTTTGCAATTTCTGCGGAAGATGAACAGGAATAGGGAGAACTAATGACAGACTAGCTGGAGGTGTCTGGACGGGCAAATTTAACTCTCATTTCCCACCAGGAAGAGGAAATAACCAAAGGCTCAGCGTGCCGTGCCGGAACCAGATTAGGGCCTGAAGCCATCCTGCGGTGTTGCGGCCAGCTCAAAAGAAAGCGAGTTGAAGAAAGGAGCTCAGGGGCACTGTAATTCACAAACCTGCAGAGTTATAAAAGACAGCTATCGTCCAAAAATATACTGAAGTAAGGCTGCCAAGAGGACTTGAAAGTGGGGCAGAATTGCAGGAAACCGATTTCAGGAGGTAGACTGGAATTACATTGAAAGCATAAGAAAAGAGGCAGAATGTCCACAATGATGCACTTGGCCAAAAAGGGCGTATGCGTTTTTTCCTGAATATATTCAGGAAAAAAGGCATACGCCCTTTTTGGCCAACCAAGCAAGCTTGCAAAGGAAATCTGCACTACAATGAAGTCTCACTTCCCCCCGGTCAAAAGGGCCATCTGAAAAAAGTGTAAAATCCAGAAAGGCAGGACAGGCCATGGAGAACTGGGAGCCTTGTTATGCTGATGGGCGGGATGTCAATTGCCAACAGACACTCGGGAGAAGTGTATGGTGTTTCCTGAAACATCTAAAAAACAAAGCAACAGAGCCTAGGGCACTTCCACTTATGGTCCTATAGCTTAGGGAAATTAAAATAAAAAAGACACAGCCACCCCAAAGTTTGGGACGCCTCTGTTTACAAGAACCTCGTTTACATTACAAGTTCAACATCGCAGAAAGTGAAAAATGGATAAAGAAGTTGTGGTATTTACTTACAAAGCAATGTCACTCAGCAATGAAATCTATGTCATCTGGCCCTTAGCAGCACAATGAGTGGATTCAGGTATGATGATTCTAACTGAAATAAGTCACACAGAAAAAGAAACATCATAAGATATCAGTAATACACGGAATGTAAACTTGGCTACACAGGAACTGAATTACAGAACAGAACAGGGTCTCAAATTTAGAAAACCAACTTATGCTTGCTTAAGGGTAAAAGTGACTTGGGGTGCTGCATAAAACCAGAGATTGAAATGAGCACAGATAAAGTTCCTTAAGCCAAATATGGAATAGACAAGAGCTACTCCTTGCTCAACGAAATGGACTCAACACCGCATATTAAACGCCTAAGAATGTACCTGACTAGTAAGTCTCTTAAAACCTATAGATTTCTATGTCTCCGAAAGAGAATCAAGCATGTGTACAGTGGCATAAACGCAGCAGTGATAGGATTGGAGAGGTTCGGTGAGCAAATGAAGACCCTTTGAAGTCATATTGCATGGTACCCATTCCACGGGTTTCAACTACCCAGGTTTAAGGTATTCTTCCTTCAGTTAAAACATGCATGTGGAACCTAGAGTATGATCAACCATGTGATCGGGAGACGTGTTCAAATATGTCTCAGTTTTCGTACCCTGGTACTCGGGTGCAACATTCCAGATGCTTTACTAACACTCTCCTGACTTGGAGAGTCAGTCCCTTTAACCTCCTGTTTGGCCCAGTTTGCAATTTCTGCGGAAGATGAACAGGAATAGGGAGAACCAATGAGAGACTAGCTGGAGGTGTCTGGACGGGCAAATTTAACTCTCATTTCCCACCAGGAAGAGGAATTAACCAAAGGCTCAGCGTGCCGTGCCGGAACCAGATTAGGGCCTGAAGCCATCCTGCGGTGTTGCGGCCAGCTCAAAAGAAAGCGAGTTGAAGAAAGGAGCTCAGGGGCACTGTAATTCACAAACCTGCAGAGTTATAAATGACAGCTATCGTCCAAAAATATACTGAAGTAAGGCTGCCAAGAGGACTTGAAAGCGGGGCAGAATTGCAGGAAACCGATTTCAGGAGGTAGACTGGAATTGCATTGAAAGCATAGGAAAAGAGGCAGAACGTCCACAATGATGCACTTGGCCAAAAAGGGCGTATGCGTTTTTTCCTGAATATATTCAGGAAACAACGCATACGCCCTTTTTGGCCAACCAAGCAAGCTTGCAAAGGAAATCTGCACTACAATGAAGTCTCACTTCCCCCCGGTCAAAAGGGCCATCTGAAAAAAGTGTAAAATCCAGAAAGGCAGGACAGGCCATGGAGAACTGGGAGCCTTGTTATGCTGATGGGCGGGATGTAACTTGCCAACAGACACTCGGGAGAAGTGTATGGTGTTTCCTGAAACATCTAAAAAACAAAGCAACAGAGCCTAGGGCACTTCCACTTATCGTCCTATAGCTTAGGGAAATTAAAATCAAAAAGACACAGCCACCCCACAGTTTGGGACGCCTCTGTTTACAAGAACCTCATTTACAGTACAAGTTCAACATCGCAGAAAGTGAAAAATGGATAAAGAACTTGTGGTACTTACGTACAATGCAGTATCACTCAGCAATGAAATCTATGTCATCTGGCCCGTAGCAGCATAATGAGTGGATTCAGGTACGATGATTCTAACTGAAATAAGTCACACAGAAAAAGAAACATCATAAGATATCACTAATACACGGAATGTAAACTTGGCTACACAGGAACTGAATTCCAAAACAGAACAGGGTCTCAAATTTAGAAAACCAACGTATGCTTGCTTAAGGGGAAAGGTGAGTTGGGGTGCTGCATAAAACCAGAGATTGAAATGAGCACAGATAAAGTTCCTTAAGCCAAATATGGAATAGACAAGAGCTACTCCTTGCTCAACGAAATGGACTCAACACCCCATATTAAACGCCTAAGAATGTACCTGACTAGTAAGTATCTTAAAACCTATGGATTGCTATGTCTCCAAAAGAGAATCAAGCGTGTGTACAGGGGCATAAACGCAGCAGTGATAGGATTGGAGAGGTTCGGTGAGCAAATGAAGACCCTTTGAAGTCATATTGCATGGTACCCATTCCACGGGTCTCAACTCTCCAGTTTTAAGGTATTCTTCCTTCAGCTAAAACATGCATGTGGAACCCAGAGTATGATCAACCGTGTGAACGGGAGACGTGTTCAAATATGTCTCAGTTTTCCTCCCCTGGTACTCGGGTGCAACATTCCAGACGCTTTACTAACACTCTCCCCACTTGGAGAGTCAGCGCCTTTAACCTCCTGTTTGGCCCAGTTTGCAATTTCTGCGGAAGATGAACAGGAATAGGGAGAACCAATGAGAGACTAGCTGGAGGTGTCTGGACGGGCAAATTTAACTCTCATTTCCCACCACGAAGAGGAAATAACCAAAGGCTCAGCGTGCCGTGCCGGAACCAGATTAGGGCCTGAAGCCATCCTGTGGTGTTGCGGCCAGCTCACAAGAAAGCGAGTTGAAGAAAGGAGCTCAGGGGCACTGTAATTCACAAACCTGCAGAGTTATAAATGACAGCTATCGTCCAAAAATATACTGAAGTAAGGCTGCCAAGAGGACTTGAAAGCGGGGCAGAATTGCAGGAAACCGATTTCAGGAGGTAGACTGGAATTGCATTGAAAGCATAGGAAAAGAGGCAGAACGTCCACAATGATGTACTTGGCCAAAAAGGGCGTATGCGTTTTTTCCTGAATATATTCAGGAAAAAACGCATACGCCCTTTTTGGCCAACCAAGCAAGCTTGCAAAGGAAATCTGCACTACAATGAAGTCTCACTTCCCCCCGTTCAAAAGGGCCATCTGAAAAAAGTGTAAAATCCAGAAAGGCAGGACAGGCCATGGAGAACTGGGAGCCTTGTTATGCTGATGGGCGGGATGTAACTTGCCAACAGACACTCGGGAGAAGTGTATGGTGTTTCCTGAAACATCTAAAAAACAAAGCAACAGAGCCTAGGGCAATTCCACTTATGGTCCTATAGCTTAGGAAAATTAAAATAAAAAAGACACAGCCACCCCAATGTTTGGGACGCCTCTGTTTACAAGAACCTCGTTTACATTACAAGTTCAACATCGCAGAAAGTGAAAAATGGATAAAGAAGTTGTGGTATTTACTTACAAAGCAATGTCACTCAGCAATGAAATCTATGTCATCTGGCACGTAGCAGCACAATGAGTGGATTCAGGTATGATGATTCTAACTGAAATAAGTCACACAGAAAAAGAAACATCATAAGATATCAGTAATACACGGAATGTAAACTTGGCTACACAGGAACTGAATTACAGAACAGAACAGGGTCTCAAATTTAGAAAACCAACTTATGCTTGCTTCAGGGTAAAGGTGACTTGGGGTGCTGCATAAAACCAGAGATTGAAATGAGCACAGATAAAGTTCCTTAAGCCAAATATGGAATAGACAAGAGCTACTCCTTGCTCAACGAAATGGACTCAACACCGCATATTAAACGCCTAAGAATGTACCTGACTAGTAAGTCTCTTAAAACCTATAGATTTCTATGTCTCCGAAAGAGAATCAAGCATGTGTACAGTGGCATAAACGCAGCAGTGATAGGATTGGAGAGGTTCGGTGAGCAAATGAAGACCCTTTGAAGTCATATTGCATGGTACCCATTCCACGGGTTTCAACTACCCAGGTTTAAGGTATTCTTCCTTCAGTTAAAACATGCATGTGGAACCTAGAGTATGATCAACCATGTGATCGGGAGACGTGTTCAAATATGTCTCAGTTTTCGTACCCTGGTACTCGGGTGCAACATTCCAGACGCTTTACTAACACTCTCCTGACTTGGAGCGTCAGTCCCTTTAACCTCCTGTTTGGCCCAGTTTGCAATTTCTGCGGAAGATGAACAGGAATAGGGAGAACCAATGAGAGACTAGCTGGAGGTGTCTGGACGGGCAAATTTAACTCTCATTTCCCACCAGGAAGAGGAATTAACCAAAGGCTCAGCGTGCCGTGCCGGAACCAGATTAGGGCCTGAAGCCATCCTGCGGTGTTGCGGCCAGCTCACAAGAAAGCGAGTTGAAGAAAGGAGCTCAGGGGCACTGTAATTCACAAACCTGCAGAGTTATAAATGACAGCTATCGTCCAAAAATATACTGAAGTAAGGCTGCCAAGAGGACTTGAAAGCGGGGCAGAATTGCAGGAAACCGATTTCAGGAGGTAGACTGGAATTGCATTGAAAGCATAGGAAAAGAGGCAGAACGTCCACAATGATGCACTTGGCCAAAAAGGGCGTATGCGTTTTTTCCTGAATATATTCAGGAAAAAACGCATACGCCCTTTTTGGCCAACCAAGCAAGCTTGCAAAGGAAATCTGCACTACAATGAAGTCTCACTTCCCCCCCCCCCCGGTCAAAAGGGCCATCTGAAAAAAGTGTAAAATCCAGAAAGGCAGGACAGGCCATGGAGAACTGGGAGCCTTGTTATGCTGATGGGCGGGATGTAACTTGCCAACAGACACTCGGGAGAAGTGTATGGTGTTTCCTGAAACATCTAAAAAACAAAGCAACAGAGCCTAGGGCACTTCCACTTATCGTCCTATAGCTTAGGGAAATTAAAATCAAAAAGACACAGCCACCCCACAGTTTGGGACGCCTCTGTTTACAAGAACCTCATTTACAGTACAAGTTCAACATCGCAGAAAGTGAAAAATGGATAAAGAACTTGTGGTACTTACGTACAATGCAGTATCACTCAGCAATGAAATCTATGTCATCTGGCCCGTAGCAGCATAATGAGTGGATTCAGGTACGATGATTCTAACTGAAATAAGTCACACAGAAAAAGAAACATCATAAGATATCACTAATACACGGAATGTAAACTTGGCTACACAGGAACTGAATTCCAAAACAGAACAGGGTCTCAAATTTAGAAAACCAACGTATGCTTGCTTAAGGGGAAAGGTGAGTTGGGGTGCTGCATAAAACCAGAGATTGAAATGAGCACAGATAAAGTTCCTTAAGCCAAATATGGAATAGACAAGAGCTACTCCTTGCTCAACGAAATGGACTCAACACCCCATATTAAACGCCTAAGAATGTACCTGACTAGTAAGTATCTTAAAACCTATGGATTGCTATGTCTCCAAAAGAGAATCAAGCGTGTGTACAGGGGCATAAACGCAGCAGTGATAGGATTGGAGAGGTTCGGTGAGCAAATGAAGACCCTTTGAAGTCATATTGCATGGTACCCATTCCACGGGTCTCAACTCTCCAGTTTTAAGGTATTCTTCCTTCAGCTAAAACATGCATGTGGAACCCAGAGTATGATCAACCGTGTGAACGGGAGACGTGTTCAAATATGTCTCAGTTTTCCTCCCCTGGTACTCGGGTGCAACATTCCAGACGCTTTACTAACACTCTCCCCACTTGGAGAGTCAGCGCCTTTAACCTCCTGTTTGGCCCAGTTTGCAATTTCTGCGGAAGATGAACAGGAATAGGGAGAACCAATGAGAGACTAGCTGGAGGTGTCTGGACGGGCAAATTTAACTCTCATTTCCCACCACGAAGAGGAAATAACCAAAGGCTCAGCGTGCCGTGCCGGAACCAGATTAGGGCCTGAAGCCATCCTGTGGTGTTGCGGCCAGCTCACAAGAAAGCGAGTTGAAGAAAGGAGCTCAGGGGCACTGTAATTCACAAACCTGCAGAGTTATAAATGACAGCTATCGTCCAAAAATATACTGAAGTAAGGCTGCCAAGAGGACTTGAAAGCGGGGCAGAATTGCAGGAAACCGATTTCAGGAGGTAGACTGGAATTGCATTGAAAGCATAGGAAAAGAGGCAGAACGTCCACAATGATGTACTTGGCCAAAAAGGGCGTATGCGTTTTTTCCTGAATATATTCAGGAAAAAACGCATACGCCCTTTTTGGCCAACCAAGCAAGCTTGCAAAGGAAATCTGCACTACAATGAAGTCTCACTTCCCCCCGTTCAAAAGGGCCATCTGAAAAAAGTGTAAAATCCAGAAAGGCAGGACAGGCCATGGAGAACTGGGAGCCTTGTTATGCTGATGGGCGGGATGTAACTTGCCAACAGACACTCGGGAGAAGTGTATGGTGTTTCCTGAAACATCTAAAAAACAAAGCAACAGAGCCTAGGGCAATTCCACTTATGGTCCTATAGCTTAGGAAAATTAAAATAAAAAAGACACAGCCACCCCAATGTTTGGGACGCCTCTGTTTACAAGAACCTCGTTTACATTACAAGTTCAACATCGCAGAAAGTGAAAAATGGATAAAGAAGTTGTGGTATTTACTTACAAAGCAATGTCACTCAGCAATGAAATCTATGTCATCTGGCACGTAGCAGCACAATGAGTGGATTCAGGTATGATGATTCTAACTGAAATAAGTCACACAGAAAAAGAAACATCATAAGATATCAGTAATACACGGAATGTAAACTTGGCTACACAGGAACTGAATTACAGAACAGAACAGGGTCTCAAATTTAGAAAACCAACTTATGCTTGCTTCAGGGTAAAGGTGACTTGGGGTGCTGCATAAAACCAGAGATTGAAATGAGCACAGATAAAGTTCCTTAAGCCAAATATGGAATAGACAAGAGCTACTCCTTGCTCAACGAAATGGACTCAACACCGCATATTAAACGCCTAAGAATGTACCTGACTAGTAAGTCTCTTAAAACCTATAGATTTCTATGTCTCCGAAAGAGAATCAAGCATGTGTACAGTGGCATAAACGCAGCAGTGATAGGATTGGAGAGGTTCGGTGAGCAAATGAAGACCCTTTGAAGTCATATTGCATGGTACCCATTCCACGGGTTTCAACTACCCAGGTTTAAGGTATTCTTCCTTCAGTTAAAACATGCATGTGGAACCTAGAGTATGATCAACCATGTGATCGGGAGACGTGTTCAAATATGTCTCAGTTTTCGTACCCTGGTACTCGGGTGCAACATTCCAGACGCTTTACTAACACTCTCCTGACTTGGAGCGTCAGTCCCTTTAACCTCCTGTTTGGCCCAGTTTGCAATTTCTGCGGAAGATGAACAGGAATAGGGAGAACCAATGAGAGACTAGCTGGAGGTGTCTGGACGGGCAAATTTAACTCTCATTTCCCACCAGGAAGAGGAATTAACCAAAGGCTCAGCGTGCCGTGCCGGAACCAGATTAGGGCCTGAAGCCATCCTGCGGTGTTGCGGCCAGCTCACAAGAAAGCGAGTTGAAGAAAGGAGCTCAGGGGCACTGTAATTCACAAACCTGCAGAGTTATAAATGACAGCTATCGTCCAAAAATATACTGAAGTAAGGCTGCCAAGAGGACTTGAAAGCGGGGCAGAATTGCAGGAAACCGATTTCAGGAGGTAGACTGGAATTGCATTGAAAGCATAGGAAAAGAGGCAGAACGTCCACAATGATGCACTTGGCCAAAAAGGGCGTATGCGTTTTTTCCTGAATATATTCAGGAAAAAACGCATACGCCCTTTTTGGCCAACCAAGCAAGCTTGCAAAGGAAATCTGCACTACAATGAAGTCTCACTTCCCCCCCCCCCCGGTCAAAAGGGCCATCTGAAAAAAGTGTAAAATCCAGAAAGGCAGGACAGGCCATGGAGAACTGGGAGCCTTGTTATGCTGATGGGCGGGATGTAACTTGCCAACAGACACTCGGGAGAAGTGTATGGTGTTTCCTGAAACATCTAAAAAACAAAGCAACAGAGCCTAGGGCAATTCCACCTATCGTCCTATAGCTTAGGGAAATTAAAATCAAAAAGACACAGCCACCCCAAAGTTTGGGACGCCTCTGTTTACAAGAACCTCATTTACAGTACAAGTTCAACATCGCAGAAAGTGAAAAATGGATAAAGAACTTGTGGTACTTACGTACAATGCAGTATCACTCAGCAATGAAATCTATGTCATCTGGCCCGTAGCAGCATAATGAGTGGATTCAGGTACGATGATTCTAACTGAAATAAGTCACACAGAAAAAGAAACATCATAAGATATCACTAATACACGGAATGTAAACTTGGCTACACAGGAACTTAATTCCAAAACAGAACAGGGTCTCAAATTTAGAAAACGAACTTATGCTTGCTTAAGGGGAAAGGTGAGTTGGGGTGCTGCATAAAACCAGAGATTGAAATGAGCACAGATAAAGTTCCTTAAGCCAAATATGGAATAGACAAGAGCTACTCCTTGCTCAACGAAATGGACTCAACACCCCATATTAAACGCCTAAGAATGTACCTGACTAGTAAGTATCTTAAAACCTATGGATTGCTATGTCTCCAAAAGAGAATCAAGCGTGTGTACAGGGGCATAAACGCAGCAGTGATAGGATTGGAGAGATTCGGTGAGCAAATGAAGACACTTTGAAGTCATATTGCATGGTACCCATTCCACGGGTCTCAACTCTCCAGGTTTAAGGTATTCTTCCTTCAGCTAAAACATGCATGTGGAACCCAGAGTATGATCAACCGTGTGAACGGGAGACGTGTTCAAATATGTCTCAGTTTTCCTCCCCTGGTACTCGGGTGCAACATTCCAGACGCTTTACTAACACTCTCCCCACTTGGAGAGTCAGCGCCTTTAACCTCCTGTTTGGCCCAGTTTGCAATTTCTGCGGAAGATGAACAGGAATAGGGAGAACTAATGACAGACTAGCTGGAGGTGTCTGGACGGGCAAATTTAACTCTCATTTCCCACCAGGAAGAGGAAATAACCAAAGGCTCAGCGTGCCGTGCCGGAACCAGATTAGGGCCTGAAGCCATCCTGCGGTGTTGCGGCCAGCTCAAAAGAAAGCGAGTTGAAGAAAGGAGCTCAGGGGCACTGTAATTCACAAACCTGCAGAGTTATAAAAGACAGCTATCGTCCAAAAATATACTGAAGTAAGGCTGCCAAGAGGACTTGAAAGTGGGGCAGAATTGCAGGAAACCGATTTCAGGAGGTAGACTGGAATTACATTGAAAGCATAAGAAAAGAGGCAGAATGTCCACAATGATGCACTTGGCCAAAAAGGGCGTATGCGTTTTTTCCTGAATATATTCAGGAAAAAAGGCATACGCCCTTTTTGGCCAACCAAGCAAGCTTGCAAAGGAAATCTGCACTACAATGAAGTCTCACTTCCCCCCGGTCAAAAGGGCCATCTGAAAAAAGTGTAAAATCCAGAAAGGCAGGACAGGCCATGGAGAACTGGGAGCCTTGTTATGCTGATGGGCGGGATGTCAATTGCCAACAGACACTCGGGAGAAGTGTATGGTGTTTCCTGAAACATCTAAAAAACAAAGCAACAGAGCCTAGGGCACTTCCACTTATGGTCCTATAGCTTAGGGAAATTAAAATAAAAAAGACACAGCCACCCCAAAGTTTGGGACGCCTCTGTTTACAAGAACCTCGTTTACATTACAAGTTCAACATCGCAGAAAGTGAAAAATGGATAAAGAAGTTGTGGTATTTACTTACAAAGCAATGTCACTCAGCAATGAAATCTATGTCATCTGGCCCTTAGCAGCACAATGAGTGGATTCAGGTATGATGATTCTAACTGAAATAAGTCACACAGAAAAAGAAACATCATAAGATATCAGTAATACACGGAATGTAAACTTGGCTACACAGGAACTGAATTACAGAACAGAACAGGGTCTCAAATTTAGAAAACCAACTTATGCTTGCTTAAGGGTAAAAGTGACTTGGGGTGCTGCATAAAACCAGAGATTGAAATGAGCACAGATAAAGTTCCTTAAGCCAAATATGGAATAGACAAGAGCTACTCCTTGCTCAACGAAATGGACTCAACACCGCATATTAAACGCCTAAGAATGTACCTGACTAGTAAGTCTCTTAAAACCTATAGATTTCTATGTCTCCGAAAGAGAATCAAGCATGTGTACAGTGGCATAAACGCAGCAGTGATAGGATTGGAGAGGTTCGGTGAGCAAATGAAGACCCTTTGAAGTCATATTGCATGGTACCCATTCCACGGGTTTCAACTACCCAGGTTTAAGGTATTCTTCCTTCAGTTAAAACATGCATGTGGAACCTAGAGTATGATCAACCATGTGATCGGGAGACGTGTTCAAATATGTCTCAGTTTTCGTACCCTGGTACTCGGGTGCAACATTCCAGATGCTTTACTAACACTCTCCTGACTTGGAGAGTCAGTCCCTTTAACCTCCTGTTTGGCCCAGTTTGCAATTTCTGCGGAAGATGAACAGGAATAGGGAGAACCAATGAGAGACTAGCTGGAGGTGTCTGGACGGGCAAATTTAACTCTCATTTCCCACCAGGAAGAGGAATTAACCAAAGGCTCAGCGTGCCGTGCCGGAACCAGATTAGGGCCTGAAGCCATCCTGCGGTGTTGCGGCCAGCTCAAAAGAAAGCGAGTTGAAGAAAGGAGCTCAGGGGCACTGTAATTCACAAACCTGCAGAGTTATAAATGACAGCTATCGTCCAAAAATATACTGAAGTAAGGCTGCCAAGAGGACTTGAAAGCGGGGCAGAATTGCAGGAAACCGATTTCAGGAGGTAGACTGGAATTGCATTGAAAGCATAGGAAAAGAGGCAGAACGTCCACAATGATGCACTTGGCCAAAAAGGGCGTATGCGTTTTTTCCTGAATATATTCAGGAAACAACGCATACGCCCTTTTTGGCCAACCAAGCAAGCTTGCAAAGGAAATCTGCACTACAATGAAGTCTCACTTCCCCCCGGTCAAAAGGGCCATCTGAAAAAAGTGTAAAATCCAGAAAGGCAGGACAGGCCATGGAGAACTGGGAGCCTTGTTATGCTGATGGGCGGGATGTAACTTGCCAACAGACACTCGGGAGAAGTGTATGGTGTTTCCTGAAACATCTAAAAAACAAAGCAACAGAGCCTAGGGCACTTCCACTTATCGTCCTATAGCTTAGGGAAATTAAAATCAAAAAGACACAGCCACCCCACAGTTTGGGACGCCTCTGTTTACAAGAACCTCATTTACAGTACAAGTTCAACATCGCAGAAAGTGAAAAATGGATAAAGAACTTGTGGTACTTACGTACAATGCAGTATCACTCAGCAATGAAATCTATGTCATCTGGCCCGTAGCAGCATAATGAGTGGATTCAGGTACGATGATTCTAACTGAAATAAGTCACACAGAAAAAGAAACATCATAAGATATCACTAATACACGGAATGTAAACTTGGCTACACAGGAACTGAATTCCAAAACAGAACAGGGTCTCAAATTTAGAAAACCAACGTATGCTTGCTTAAGGGGAAAGGTGAGTTGGGGTGCTGCATAAAACCAGAGATTGAAATGAGCACAGATAAAGTTCCTTAAGCCAAATATGGAATAGACAAGAGCTACTCCTTGCTCAACGAAATGGACTCAACACCCCATATTAAACGCCTAAGAATGTACCTGACTAGTAAGTATCTTAAAACCTATGGATTGCTATGTCTCCAAAAGAGAATCAAGCGTGTGTACAGGGGCATAAACGCAGCAGTGATAGGATTGGAGAGGTTCGGTGAGCAAATGAAGACCCTTTGAAGTCATATTGCATGGTACCCATTCCACGGGTCTCAACTCTCCAGTTTTAAGGTATTCTTCCTTCAGCTAAAACATGCATGTGGAACCCAGAGTATGATCAACCGTGTGAACGGGAGACGTGTTCAAATATGTCTCAGTTTTCCTCCCCTGGTACTCGGGTGCAACATTCCAGACGCTTTACTAACACTCTCCCCACTTGGAGAGTCAGCGCCTTTAACCTCCTGTTTGGCCCAGTTTGCAATTTCTGCGGAAGATGAACAGGAATAGGGAGAACCAATGAGAGACTAGCTGGAGGTGTCTGGACGGGCAAATTTAACTCTCATTTCCCACCACGAAGAGGAAATAACCAAAGGCTCAGCGTGCCGTGCCGGAACCAGATTAGGGCCTGAAGCCATCCTGTGGTGTTGCGGCCAGCTCACAAGAAAGCGAGTTGAAGAAAGGAGCTCAGGGGCACTGTAATTCACAAACCTGCAGAGTTATAAATGACAGCTATCGTCCAAAAATATACTGAAGTAAGGCTGCCAAGAGGACTTGAAAGCGGGGCAGAATTGCAGGAAACCGATTTCAGGAGGTAGACTGGAATTGCATTGAAAGCATAGGAAAAGAGGCAGAACGTCCACAATGATGTACTTGGCCAAAAAGGGCGTATGCGTTTTTTCCTGAATATATTCAGGAAAAAACGCATACGCCCTTTTTGGCCAACCAAGCAAGCTTGCAAAGGAAATCTGCACTACAATGAAGTCTCACTTCCCCCCGTTCAAAAGGGCCATCTGAAAAAAGTGTAAAATCCAGAAAGGCAGGACAGGCCATGGAGAACTGGGAGCCTTGTTATGCTGATGGGCGGGATGTAACTTGCCAACAGACACTCGGGAGAAGTGTATGGTGTTTCCTGAAACATCTAAAAAACAAAGCAACAGAGCCTAGGGCAATTCCACTTATGGTCCTATAGCTTAGGAAAATTAAAATAAAAAAGACACAGCCACCCCAATGTTTGGGACGCCTCTGTTTACAAGAACCTCGTTTACATTACAAGTTCAACATCGCAGAAAGTGAAAAATGGATAAAGAAGTTGTGGTATTTACTTACAAAGCAATGTCACTCAGCAATGAAATCTATGTCATCTGGCACGTAGCAGCACAATGAGTGGATTCAGGTATGATGATTCTAACTGAAATAAGTCACACAGAAAAAGAAACATCATAAGATATCAGTAATACACGGAATGTAAACTTGGCTACACAGGAACTGAATTACAGAACAGAACAGGGTCTCAAATTTAGAAAACCAACTTATGCTTGCTTCAGGGTAAAGGTGAGTTGGGGTGCTGCATAAAACCAGATATTGAAATGAGCACAGATAAAGTTCCTTAAGCCAAATATGGAATAGACAAGAGCTACTCCTTGCTCAACGAAATGGACTCAACACCGCATATTAAACGCCTAAGAATGTACCTGACTAGTAAGTATCTTAAAACCTATGGATTGCTATGTCTCCGAAAGAGAATCAAGCATGTGTACAGGGGCATAAACGCAGCAGTGATAGGATTGGAGAGGTTCGGTGAGCAAATGAAGACCCTTTGAAGTCATATTGCATGGTACCCATTACACGGGTCTCAACTACCCAGGTTTAAGGTATTCTTCCTTCAGCTAAAACATGCATGTGGAACCTAGAGTATGATCAACCATGTGATCGGGAGACGTGTTCAAATATGTCTCAGTTTTCGTACCCTGGTACTCCGGTGCAACATTCCAGACGCTTTACTAACACTCTCCCCACTTGGAGAGTCAGTCCCTTTAACCTCCTGTTTGGCCCAGTTTGCAATTCCTGCGGAAGATGAACAGGAATAGGGAGAACCAATGAGAGACTAGCTGGAGGTGTCTGGACGGGCAAATTTAACTCTCATTTCCCACCAGGAAGAGGAAATAACCAAAGGCTCAGCGTGCCGTGCCGGAACCAGATTAGGGCCTGAAGCCATCCTGCGGTGTTGCGGCCAGCTCACAAGAAAGAGAGTTGAAGAAAGGAGCTCAGGGGCACTGTAATTCACAAACCTGCAGAGTTATAAATGACAGCTATCGTCCAAAACTATACTGAAGTAAGGCTGCCAAGAGGACTTGAAAGCGGGGCAGAATTGCAGGAAACCGATTTCCGGAGGTAGACTGGAATTGCATTGAAAGCATAGGAAAAGAGGCAGAACGTCCACAATGATGCACTTGGCCAAAAAGGGCGTATGCGTTTTTTCCTGAATATATTCAGGAAAAAAGGCATACGCCCTTTTTGGCCAACCAAGCAAGCTTGCAATGGAAATCTGCACTACAATGAAGTCTCACTTCCCCCCGGTCAAAAGGGCCATCTGAAAAAAGTGTAAAATCCAGAAAGGGAGGACAGGCCATGGAGAACTGGGAGCCTTGTTATGCTGATGGGCGGGATGTAACTTGCCAACAGCCACTCGGGAGAAGTGTATGGTGTTTCCTGAAACATCTAAAAAACAAAGCAACAGACCTAGGGCACTTCCACTTATCGTCCTATAGCTTAGGGAAATTAAAATCAAAAAGACACAGCCACCCCAAATTTTGGGACGCCTCTGTTTACAAGAACCTCACTTACAGTACAAGTTCAACATCGCAGAAAGTGAAAAATGGATAAAGAACTTGTGGTACTTACGTACAATGCAGTATCACTCAGCAATGAAATCTATGTCATCTGGCCCGTAGCAGCATAATGAGTGGATTCAGGTACGATGATTCTAACTGAAATAAGTCACACTGAAAAAGAAACATCATAAGATATCACTAATACACGGAATGTAAACTTGGCTACACAGGAACTGAATTCCAAAACAGAACAGGGTCTCAAATTTAGAAAACCAACTTATGCTTGCTTAAGGGGAAAGGTGAGTTGGGGTGCTGCATAAAACCAGAGATTGAAATGAGCACAGATAAAGTTCCTTAAGCCAAATATGGAATAGACCAGAGCTACTCCTTGCTCAACGAAATGGACTCAACACCCCATATTAAACGCCTAATAATGTACCTGATTAGTAAGTATCTTAAAACCTATGGATTGCTATGTCTCCAAAAGAGAATCAAGCGTGTGTACAGGGGAATAAACGCAGCAGTGATAGGATTGGAGAGGTTCGGTGAGCAAATGAAGACCCTTTGAAGTCATATTGCATGGTACCCATTCCACGGGTCTCAACTCTCCAGGTTTAAGGTATTCTTCCTTCAGTTAAAACATGCATGTGGAACCCAGAGTATGATCAACCGTGTGAACGGGAGACGTGTTCAAATATGTCTCAGTTTTCGTACCCTGGTACTCGGGTGCAACATTCCAGACGCTTTACTAACACTCTCCCGACTTGGAGAGTCAGTCCCTTTAACCTCCTGTTTGGCCCAGTTTGCAATTTCTGCGGAAGATGAACAGGAATAGCGAGAACCAATGAGAGACTAGCTGGAGGTGTCTGGACGGGCAAATTTAACTCTCATTTCCCACCAGGAAGAGGAAATAACCAAAGGCTCAGCGTGCCGTGCCAGAACCAGATTAGGGTCTGAAGCCATCCTGCGGTGTTGCGGCCAGCTCACAAGAAAACGAGTTGAAGAAAGGAGCTCAGGGGCACTGTAATTCACAAACCTGCAGAGTTATAAATGACAACTATCGTCCAAAAATATACTGAAGTAAGGCTGCCAAGAGGACTTGAAAGCGGGGCAGAATTGCAGGAAACCGATTTCAGGAGGTAGACTGGAATTGCATTGAAAGCATAGGAAAAGAGGCAGAACGTCCACAATGATGCACTTGGCCAAAAAGGGCGTATGCGTTTTTTCCTGAATATATTCAGGAAAAAACGCATACGCCCTTTTTGGCCAACCAAGCAAGCTTGCAAAGGAAATCTGCACTACAATGAAGTCTCACTTCCCCCCCCCCCCGGTCAAAAGGGTCATCTGAAAAAAGTGTAAAATCCAGAAAGGCAGGACAGGCCATGGAGAACTGGGAGCCTTGTTATGCTGATGGGCGGGATGTCAATTGCCAACAGACACTCAAGAGAAGTGTATGGTGTTTCCTGAAACATCTAAAAAACAAAGCAACAGAGCCTAGGGCACTTCCACTTATGGTCCTATAGCTTAGGGTAATTAAAATCAAAAAGATACAGCCACCCCAATGTTTGGGACGCCTCTGTTTACAAGAACCTCGTTTACCGTACAAGTTCAATATCACAGAAAGTGAAAAATGGATAAAGAACTTGTGGTACTTACGTACAATGCAGTATCACTCAGCAGTGAAATCTATGTCATCAGGCCCGTAGCAGCACAATGAGTGGATTCAGGTACGATGATTCTAACTGAAATAAGTCACACAGAAAAAGAAACATCATAAGATATCAGTAATACACGGAATGTAAACTTGGCTACACAGGAACTGAATTACAGAACAGAACAGGGTCTCAAATTTAGAAAACCAACTTATGCTTGCTTCAGGGTAAAGGTGAGTTGGGGTGCTGCATAAAACCAGATATTGAAATGAGCACAGATAAAGTTCCTTAAGCCAAATATGGAATAGACAAGAGCTACTCCTTGCTCAACGAAATGGACTCAACACCGCATATTAAACGCCTAAGAATGTACCTGACTAGTAAGTATCTTAAAACCTATGGATTGCTATGTCTCCGAAAGAGAATCAAGCATGTGTACAGGGGCATAAACGCAGCAGTGATAGGATTGGAGAGGTTCGGTGAGCAAATGAAGACCCTTTGAAGTCATATTGCATGGTACCCATTACACGGGTCTCAACTACCCAGGTTTAAGGTTTTCTTCCTTCAGCTAAAACATGCATGTGGAACCTAGAGTATGATCAACCATGTGATCGGGAGACGTGTTCAAATATGTCTCAGTTTTCGTACCCTGGTACTCCGGTGCAACATTCCAGACGCTTTACTAACACTCTCCCCACTTGGAGAGTCAGTCCCTTTAACCTCCTGTTTGGCCCAGTTTGCAATTCCTGCGGAAGATGAACAGGAATAGGGAGAACCAATGAGAGACTAGCTGGAGGTGTCTGGACGGGCAAATTTAACTCTCATTTCCCACCAGGAAGAGGAAATAACCAAAGGCTCAGCGTGCCGTGCCGGAACCTGATTAGGGCCTGAAGCCATCCTGCGGTGTTGCGGCCAGCTCACAAGAAAGAGAGTTGAAGAAAGGAGCTCAGGGGCACTGTAATTCACAAACCTGCAGAGTTATAAATGACAGCTATCGTCCAAAACTATACTGAAGTAAGGCTGCCAAGAGGACTTGAAAGCGGGGCAGAATTGCAGGAAACCGATTTCCGGAGGTAGACTGGAATTGCATTGAAAGCATAGGAAAAGAGGCAGAACGTCCACAATGATGCACTTGGCCAAAAAGGGCGTATGCGTTTTTTCCTGAATATATTCAGGAAAAAAGGCATACGCCCTTTTTGGCCAACCAAGCAAGCTTGCAATGGAAATCTGCACTACAATGAAGTCTCACTTCCCCCCGGTCAAAAGGGCCATCTGAAAAAAGTGTAAAATCCAGAAAGGGAGGACAGGCCATGGAGAACTGGGAGCCTTGTTATGCTGATGGGCGGGATGTAACTTGCCAACAGCCACTCGGGAGAAGTGTATGGTGTTTCCTGAAACATCTAAAAAACAAAGCAACAGAGCCTAGGGCATTTCCACTTATGGTCCTATAGCTTAGGGTAATTAAAATCAAAAAGATACAGCCACCCCAATGTTTGGGACGCCTCTGTTTACAAGAACCTCGTTTACCGTACAAGTTCAATATCACAGAAAGTGAAAAATGGATAAAGAACTTGTGGTACTTACGTACAATGCAGTATCACTCAGCAGTGAAATCTATGTCATCAGGCCCGTAGCAGCACAATGAGTGGATTCAGGTACGATGATTCTAACTGAAATAAGTCACACAGAAAAAGAAACATCATAAGATATCAGTAATACACGGAATGTAAACTTGGCTACACAGGAACTGAATTCCAGAACAGAACAGGGTCTCAAATTTAGAAAACCAACTTATGCTTGTTTAAGGGTAAAGGTGAGTTGGGGTGCTGCATAAAACCAGAGATTGAAATGAGCACAGATAAAGTTCCTTAAGCCAAATATGGAATAGGCAAGAGCTACTCCTTGCTCAACGAAATGGACTCAACACCGCATATTAAACGCCTAAGAATGTACCTGACTCTTAAGTATCTTAAAACCTATGGATTGCTATGTCTCCGAAAGAGAATCAAGCATGTGTACAGGGACATAAACGCAGCAGTGATAGGATTGGAGAGGTTCGGTGAGCAAATGAAGACCCTTTGAAGTCATATTGCATGGTACCCATTCCACGGGTTTCAACTACCCAGGTTTAAGGTATTCTTCCTTCAGCTAAAACATGCATGTGGAACCTAGAGTATGATCAACCATGTGATCGGGAGACGTGTTCAAATATGTCTCAGTTTTCGTACCCTGGTACTCGGGTGCAACATTCCAGACGCTTTACTAACACTCTCCCGACTTGGAGAGTCAGTCCCTTTAACCTCCTGTTTGGCCCAGTTTGCAATTTCTGCGGAAGATGAACAGGAATAGTGAGAACCAATGAGAGACTAGCTGGAGGTGTCTGGACGGGCAAATTTAACTCTCATTTCCCACCAGGAAGAGGAAATAACCAAAGGCTCAGTGTGCCGTGCCGGAACCAGATTAGGGCCTGAAGCCATCCTGCGGTGTTGCGGCCAGCTCACAAGAAAACGAGTTGAAGAAAGGAGCTCAGGGACACTGTAATTCACAAACCTGCAGAGTTATAAATGACAACTATCGTCCAAAAATATACTGAAGTAAGGCTGCCAAGAGGACTTGAAAGCGGGGCAGAATTGCAGGAAACCGATTTCAGGAGGTAGACTGGAATTGCATTGAAAGCATAGGAAAAGAGGCAGAACGTCCACAATGATGCACTTGGCCAAAAAGGGCGTATGCGTTTTTTCCTGAATATATTCAGGAAAAAACGCATACGCCCTTTTTGGCCAACCAAGCAAGCTTGCAAAGGAAATCTGCACTACAATGAAGTCTCACTTCCCCCCCCCCCCCCCCGGTCAAAAGGGCCATCTGAAAAAAGTGTAAAATCCAGAAAGGCAGGACAGGCCATGGAGAACTGGGAGCCTTGTTATGCTGATGGGCGGGATGTAACTTGCCAACAGACACTCGGGAGAAGTGTATGGTGTTTCCTGAAACATCTAAAAAACAAAGCAACAGAGCCTAGGGCAATTCCACTTATCGTCCTATAGCTTAGGGAAATTAAAATCAAAAAGACACAGCCACCCCAAAGTTTGGGACGCCTCTGTTTACAAGAACCTCATTTACAGTACAAGTTCAACATCGCAGAAAGTGAAAAATGGATAAAGAACTTGTGGTACTTACGTACAATGCAGTATCACTCAACAATGAAATCTATGTCATCTGGCCCGTAGCAGCATAATGAGTGGATTCAGGTACGATGATTCTAACTGAAATAAGTCACACAGAAAAAGAAACATCATAAGATATCACTAATACACGGAATGTAAACTTGGCTACACAGGAACTTAATTCCAAAACAGAACAGGGTCTCAAATTTAGAAAACGAACTTATGCTTGCTTAAGGGGAAAGGTGAGTTGGGGTGCTGCATAAAACCAGAGATTGAAATGAGCACAGATAAAGTTCCTTAAGCCAAATATGGAATAGACAAGAGCTACTCCTTGCTCAACGAAATGGACTCAACACCCCATATTAAACGCCTAAGAATGTACCTGACTAGTAAGTATCTTAAAACCTATGGATTGCTATGTCTCCAAAAGAGAATCAAGCGTGTGTACAGGGGCATAAACGCAGCAGTGATAGGATTGGAGAGATTCGGTGAGCAAATGAAGACACTTTGAAGTCATATTGCATGGTACCCATTCCACGGGTCTCAACTCTCCAGGTTTAAGGTATTCTTCCTTCAGCTAAAACATGCATGTGGAACCCAGAGTATGATCAACCGTGTGAACGGGAGACGTGTTCAAATATGTCTCAGTTTTCCTCCCCTGGTACTCGGGTGCAACATTCCAGACGCTTTACTAACACTCTCCCCACTTGGAGAGTCAGCGCCTTTAACCTCCTGTTTGGCCCAGTTTGCAATTTCTGCGGAAGATGAACAGGAATAGGGAGAACTAATGACAGACTAGCTGGAGGTGTCTGGACGGGCAAATTTAACTCTCATTTCCCACCAGGAAGAGGAAATAACCAAAGGCTCAGCGTGCCGTGCCGGAACCAGATTAGGGCCTGAAGCCATCCTGCGGTGTTGCGGCCAGCTCAAAAGAAAGCGAGTTGAAGAAAGGAGCTCAGGGGCACTGTAATTCACAAACCTGCAGAGTTATAAAAGACAGCTATCGTCCAAAAATATACTGAAGTAAGGCTGCCAAGAGGACTTGAAAGTGGGGCAGAATTGCAGGAAACCGATTTCAGGAGGTAGACTGGAATTACATTGAAAGCATAAGAAAAGAGGCAGAATGTCCACAATGATGCACTTGGCCAAAAAGGGCGTATGCGTTTTTTCCTGAATATATTCAGGAAAAAAGGCATAAGCCTTTTTTGGCCAACCAAGCAAGCTTGCAAAGGAAATCTGCACTACAATGAAGTCTCACTTCCCCCCGGTCAAAAGGGCCATCTGAAAAAAGTGTAAAATCCAGAAAGGCAGGACAGGCCATGGAGAACTGGGAGCCTTGTTATGCTGATGGGCGGGATGTAAACTGCCAACAGCCACTCGGGAGAAGTGTATGGTGTTTCCTGAAACATCTAAAAAACAAAGCAACAGAGCCTAGGGCACTTCCACTTATGGTCCTATAGCTTAGGGAAATTAAAATAAAAAAGACACAGCCACCCCAAAGTTTGGGACGCCTCTGTTTACAAGAACCTCGTTTACATTACAAGTTCAACATCGCAGAAAGTGAAAAATGGATAAAGAAGTTGTGGTATTTACTTACAAAGCAATGTCACTCAGCAATGAAATCTATGTCATCTGGCCCTTAGCAGCACAATGAGTGGATTCAGGTATGATGATTCTAACTGAAATAAGTCACACAGAAAAAGAAACATCATAAGATATCAGTAATACACGGAATGTAAACTTGGCTACACAGGAACTGAATTACAGAACAGAACAGGGTCTCAAATTTAGAAAACCAACTTATGCTTGCTTCAGGGTAAAGGTGACTTGGGGTGCTGCATAAAACCAGAGATTGAAATGAGCACAGATAAAGTTCCTTAAGCCAAATATGGAATAGACAAGAGCTACTCCTTGCTCAACGAAATGGACTCAACACCGCATATTAAACGCCTAAGAATGTACCTGACTAGTAATTCTCTTAAAACCTATAGATTTCTATGTCTCCGAAAGAGAATCAAGCATGTGTACAGTGGCATAAACGCAGCAGTGATAGGATTGGAGAGGTTCGGTGAGCAAATGAAGACCCTTTGAAGTCATATTGCATGGTACCCATTCCACGGGTTTCAACTACCCAGGTTTAAGGTATTCTTCCTTCAGTTAAAACATGCATGTGGAACCTAGAGTATGATCAACCATGTGATCGGGAGACGTGTTCAAATATGTCTCAGTTTTCGTACCCTGGTACTCGGGTGCAACATTCCAGATGCTTTACTAACACTCTCCTGACTTGGAGAGTCAGTCCCTTTAACCTCCTGTTTGGCCCAGTTTGCAATTTCTGCGGAAGATGAACAGGAATAGGGAGAACCAATGAGAGACTAGCTGGAGGTGTCTGGACGGGCAAATTTAACTCTCATTTCCCACCAGGAAGAGGAATTAACCAAAGGCTCAGCGTGCCGTGCCGGAACCAGATTAGGGCCTGAAGCCATCCTGCGGTGTTGCGGCCAGCTCACAAGAAAGCGAGTTGAAGAAAGGAGCTCAGGGGCACTGTAATTCACAAACCTGCAGAGTTATAAATGACAGCTATCGTCCAAAAATATACTGAAGTAAGGCTGCCAAGAGGACTTGAAAGCGGGGCAGAATTGCAGGAAACCGATTTCAGGAGGTAGACTGGAATTGCATTGAAAGCATAGGAAAAGAGGCAGAACGTCCACAATGATGCACTTGGCCAAAAAGGGCGTATGCGTTTTTTCCTGAATATATTCAGGAAACAATGCATACGCCCTTTTTGGCCAACCAAGCAAGCTTGCAAAGGAAATCTGCACTACAATGAAGTCTCACTTCCCCCCGGTCAAAAGGGCCATCTGAAAAAAGTGTAAAATCCAGAAAGGCAGGACAGGCCATGGAGAACTGGGAGCCTTGTTATGCTGATGGGCGGGATGTAACTTGCCAACAGACACTCGGGAGAAGTGTATGGTGTTTCCTGAAACATCTAAAAAACAAAGCAACAGAGCCTAGGGCACTTCCACTTATCGTCCTATAGCTTAGGGAAATTAAAATCAAAAAGACACAGCCACCCCAAAGTTTGGGACGCCTCTGTTTACAAGAACCTCATTTACAGTACAAGTTCAACATCGCAGAAAGTGAAAAATGGATAAAGAACTTGTGGTACTTACGTACAATGCAGTATCACTCAGCAATGAAATCTATGTCATCTGGCCCGTAGCAGCATAATGAGTGGATTCAGGTACGATGATTCTAACTGAAATAAGTCACACAGAAAAAGAAACATCATAAGATATCACTAATACACGGAATGTAAACTTGGCTACACAGGAACTGAATTCCAAAACAGAACAGGGTCTCAAATTTAGAAAACCAACTTATGCTTGCTTAAGGGGAAAGGTGAGTTGGGGTGCTGCATAAAACCAGAGATTGAAATGAGCACAGATAAAGTTCCTTAAGCCAAATATGGAATAGACAAGAGCTACTCCTTGCTCAACGAAATGGACTCAACACCCCATATTAAACGCCTAAGAATGTACCTGACTAGTAAGTATCTTAAAACCTATGGATTGCTATGTCTCCAAAAGAGAATCAAGCGTGTGTACAGGGGCATAAACGCAGCAGTGATAGGATTGGAGAGGTTCGGTGAGCAAATGAAGACCCTTTGAAGTCATATTGCATGGTACCCATTCCACGGGTCTCAACTCTCCAGTTTTAAGGTATTCTTCCTTCAGCTAAAACATGCATGTGGAACCCAGAGTATGATCAACCGTGTGAACGGGAGACGTGTTCAAATATGTCTCAGTTTTCCTCCCCTGGTACTCGGGTGCAACATTCCAGACGCTTTACTAACACTCTCCCCACTTGGAGAGTCAGCGCCTTTAACCTCCTGTTTGGCCCAGTTTGCAATTTCTGCGGAAGATGAACAGGAATAGGGAGAACCAATGAGAGACTAGCTGGAGGTGTCTGGACGGGCAAATTTAACTCTCATTTCCCACCAGGAAGAGGAAATAACCAAAGGCTCAGCGTGCCGTGCCGGAACCAGATTAGGGCCTGAAGCCATCCTGTGGTGTTGCGGCCAGCTCACAAGAAAGCGAGTTGAAGAAAGGAGCTCAGGGGCACTGTAATTCACAAACCTGCAGAGTTATAAATGACAGCTATCGTCCAAAAATATACTGAAGTAAGGCTGCCAAGAGGACTTGAAAGCGGGGCAGAATTGCAGGAAACCGATTTCAGGAGGTAGACTGGAATTGCATTGAAAGCATAGGAAAAGAGGCAGAACGTCCACAATGATGTACTTGGCCAAAAAGGGCGTATGCGTTTTTTCCTGAATATATTCAGGAAAAAACGCATACGCCCTTTTTGGCCAACCAAGCAAGCTTGCAAAGGAAATCTGCACTACAATGAAGTCTCACTTCCCCCCGTTCAAAAGGGCCATCTGAAAAAAGTGTAAAATCCAGAAAGGCAGGACAGGCCATGGAGAACTGGGAGCCTTGTTATGCTGATGGGCGGGATGTAACTTGCCAACAGACACTCGGGAGAAGTGTATGGTGTTTCCTGAAACATCTAAAAAACAAAGCAACAGAGCCTAGGGCAATTCCACTTATGGTCCTATAGCTTAGGAAAATTAAAATAAAAAAGACACAGCCACCCCAATGTTTGGGACGCCTCTGTTTACAAGAACCTCGTTTACATTACAAGTTCAACATCGCAGAAAGTGAAAAATGGATAAAGAAGTTGTGGTATTTACTTACAAAGCAATGTCACTCAGCAATGAAATCTATGTCATCTGGCACGTAGCAGCACAATGAGTGGATTCAGGTATGATGATTCTAACTGAAATAAGTCACACAGAAAAAGAAACATCATAAGATATCAGTAATACACGGAATGTAAACTTGGCTACACAGGAACTGAATTACAGAACAGAACAGGGTCTCAAATTTAGAAAACCAACTTATGCTTGCTTCAGGGTAAAGGTGAGTTGGGGTGCTGCATAAAACCAGATATTGAAATGAGCACAGATAAAGTTCCTTAAGCCAAATATGGAATAGACAAGAGCTACTCCTTGCTCAACGAAATGGACTCAACACCGCATATTAAACGCCTAAGAATGTACCTGACTAGTAAGTATCTTAAAACCTATGGATTGCTATGTCTCCGAAAGAGAATCAAGCATGTGTACAGGGGCATAAACGCAGCAGTGATAGGATTGGAGAGGTTCGGTGAGCAAATGAAGACCCTTTGAAGTCATATTGCATGGTACCCATTACACGGGTCTCAACTACCCAGGTTTAAGGTATTCTTCCTTCAGCTAAAACATGCATGTGGAACCTAGAGTATGATCAACCATGTGATCGGGAGACGTGTTCAAATATGTCTCAGTTTTCGTACCCTGGTACTCCGGTGCAACATTCCAGACGCTTTACTAACACTCTCCCCACTTGGAGAGTCAGTCCCTTTAACCTCCTGTTTGGCCCAGTTTGCAATTCCTGCGGAAGATGAACAGGAATAGGGAGAACCAATGAGAGACTAGCTGGAGGTGTCTGGACGGGCAAATTTAACTCTCATTTCCCACCAGGAAGAGGAAATAACCAAAGGCTCAGCGTGCCGTGCCGGAACCAGATTAGGGCCTGAAGCCATCCTGCGGTGTTGCGGCCAGCTCACAAGAAAGAGAGTTGAAGAAAGGAGCTCAGGGGCACTGTAATTCACAAACCTGCAGAGTTATAAATGACAGCTATCGTCCAAAACTATACTGAAGTAAGGCTGCCAAGAGGACTTGAAAGCGGGGCAGAATTGCAGGAAACCGATTTCCGGAGGTAGACTGGAATTGCATTGAAAGCATAGGAAAAGAGGCAGAACGTCCGCAATGATGCACTTGGCCAAAAAGGGCGTATGCGTTTTTTCCTGAATATATTCAGGAAAAAAGGCATACGCCCTTTTTGGCCAACCAAGCAAGCTTGCAATGGAAATCTGCACTACAATGAAGTCTCACTTCCCCCCGGTCAAAAGGGCCATCTGAAAAAAGTGTAAAATCCAGAAAGGGAGGACAGGCCATGGAGAACTGGGAGCCTTGTTATGCTGATGGGCGGGATGTAACTTGCCAACAGCCACTCGGGAGAAGTGTATGGTGTTTCCTGAAACATCTAAAAAACAAAGCAACAGACCTAGGGCACTTCCACTTATCGTCCTATAGCTTAGGGAAATTAAAATCAAAAAGACACAGCCACCCCAAATTTTGGGACGCCTCTGTTTACAAGAACCTCATTTACAGTACAAGTTCAACATCGCAGAAAGTGAAAAATGGATAAAGAACTTGTGGTACTTACGTACAATGCAGTATCACTCAGCAGTGAAATCTATGTCATCAGGCCCGTAGCAGCATAATGAGTGGATTCAGGTACGATGATTCTAACTGAAATAAGTCACACTGAAAAAGAAACATCATAAGATATCACTAATACACGGAATGTAAACTTGGCTACACAGGAACTGAATTCCAAAACAGAACAGGGTCTCAAATTTAGAAAACCAACTTATGCTTGCTTAAGGGGAAAGGTGAGTTGGGGTGCTGCATAAAACCAGAGATTGAAATGAGCACAGATAAAGTTCCTTAAGCCAAATATGGAATAGACCAGAGCTACTCCTTGCTCAACGAAATGGACTCAACACCCCATATTAAACGCCTAATAATGTACCTGATTAGTAAGTATCTTAAAACCTATGGATTGCTATGTCTCCAAAAGAGAATCAAGCGTGTGTACAGGGGAATAAACGCAGCAGTGATAGGATTGGAGAGGTTCGGTGAGCAAATGAAGACCCTTTGAAGTCATATTGCATGGTACCCATTCCACGGGTCTCAACTCTCCAGGTTTAAGGTATTCTTCCTTCAGTTAAAACATGCATGTGGAACCCAGAGTATGATCAACCGTGTGAACGGGAGACGTGTTCAAATATGTCTCAGTTTTCGTACCCTGGTACTCGGGTGCAACATTCCAGACGCTTTACTAACACTCTCCCGACTTGGAGAGTCAGTCCCTTTAACCTCCTGTTTGGCCCAGTTTGCAATTTCTGCGGAAGATGAACAGGAATAGCGAGAACCAATGAGAGACTAGCTGGAGGTGTCTGGACGGGCAAATTTAACTCTCATTTCCCACCAGGAAGAGGAAATAACCAAAGGCTCAGCGTGCCGTGCCAGAACCAGATTAGGGTCTGAAGCCATCCTGCGGTGTTGCGGCCAGCTCACAAGAAAACGAGTTGAAGAAAGGAGCTCAGGGGCACTGTAATTCACAAACCTGCAGAGTTATAAATGACAACTATCGTCCAAAAATATACTGAAGTAAGGCTGCCAAGAGGACTTGAAAGCGGGGCAGAATTGCAGGAAACCGATTTCAGGAGGTAGACTGGAATTGCATTGAAAGCATAGGAAAAGAGGCAGAACGTCCACAATGATGCACTTGGCCAAAAAGGGCGTATGCGTTTTTTCCTGAATATATTCAGGAAAAAACGCATACGCCCTTTTTGGCCAACCAAGCAAGCTTGCAAAGGAAATCTGCACTACAATGAAGTCTCACTTCCCCCCCCCCCCCGGTCAAAAGGGTCATCTGAAAAAAGTGTAAAATCCAGAAAGGCAGGACAGGCCATGGAGAACTGGGAGCCTTGTTATGCTGATGGGCGGGATGTCAATTGCCAACAGACACTCAAGAGAAGTGTATGGTGTTTCCTGAAACATCTAAAAAACAAAGCAACAGAGCCTAGGGCACTTCCACTTATGGTCCTATAGCTTAGGGTAATTAAAATCAAAAAGATACAGCCACCCCAATGTTTGGGACGCCTCTGTTTACAAGAACCTCGTTTACCGTACAAGTTCAATATCACAGAAAGTGAAAAATGGATAAAGAACTTGTGGTACTTACGTACAATGCAGTATCACTCAGCAGTGAAATCTATGTCATCAGGCCCGTAGCAGCACAATGAGTGGATTCAGGTACGATGATTCTAACTGAAATAAGTCACACAGAAAAAGAAACATCATAAGATATCAGTAATACACGGAATGTAAACTTGGCTACACAGGAACTGAATTCCAGAACAGAACAGGGTCTCAAATTTAGAAAACCAACTTATGCTTGTTTAAGGGTAAAGGTGAGTTGGGGTGCTGGATAAAACCAGAGATTGAAATGAGCACAGATAAAGTTCCTTAAGCCAAATATGGAATAGGCAAGAGCTACTCCTTGCTCAACGAAATGGACTCAACACCGCATATTAAACGCCTAAGAATGTACCTGACTCTTAAGTATCTTAAAACCTATGGATTGCTATGTCTCCGAAAGAGAATCAAGCATGTGTACAGGGACATAAACGCAGCAGTGATAGGATTGGAGAGGTTCGGTGAGCAAATGAAGACCCTTTGAAGTCATATTGCATGGTACCCATTCCACGGGTTTCAACTACCCAGGTTTAAGGTATTCTTCCTTCAGCTAAAACATGCATGTGGAACCTAGAGTATGATCAACCATGTGATCGGGAGACGTGTTCAAATATGTCTCAGTTTTCGTACCCTGGTACTCGGGTGCAACATTCCAGACGCTTTACTAACACTCTCCCGACTTGGAGAGTCAGTCCCTTTAACCTCCTGTTTGGCCCAGTTTGCAATTTCTGCGGAAGATGAACAGGAATAGTGAGAACCAATGAGAGACTAGCTGGAGGTGTCTGGACGGGCAAATTTAACTCTCATTTCCCACCAGGAAGAGGAAATAACCAAAGGCTCAGTGTGCCGTGCCGGAACCAGATTAGGGCCTGAAGCCATCCTGCGGTGTTGCGGCCAGCTCACAAGAAAACGAGTTGAAGAAAGGAGCTCAGGGACACTGTAATTCACAAACCTGCAGAGTTATAAATGACAACTATCGTCCAAAAATATACTGAAGTAAGGCTGCCAAGAGGACTTGAAAGCGGGGCAGAATTGCAGGAAACCGATTTCAGGAGGTAGACTGGAATTGCATTGAAAGCATAGGAAAAGAGGCAGAACGTCCACAATGATGCACTTGGCCAAAAAGGGCGTATGCGTTTTTTCCTGAATATATTCAGGAAAAAACGCATACGCCCTTTTTGGCCAACCAAGCAAGCTTGCAAAGGAAATCTGCACTACAATGAAGTCTCACTTCCCCCCCCCCCGGTCAAAAGGGCCATCTGAAAAAAGTGTAAAATCCAGAAAGGCAGGACAGGCCATGGAGAACTGGGAGCCTTGTTATGCTGATGGGCGGGATGTAAATTGCCAACAGACACTCGGGAGAAGTGTATGGTGTTTCCTGAAACATCTAAAAAACAAAGCAACAGAGCCTAGGGCACTCCCACTTATGGTCCTATAGCTTAGGGAAATTAAAATCAAAAAGATACAGCCACCCCAATGTTTGGGACACCTCTGTTTACAAGAACCTCGTTTACCGTACAAGTTCAATATCACAGAAAGTGAAAAATGGATAAAGAACTTGTGGTACTTACGTACAATGCAGTATCACTCAGCAGTGAAATCTATGTCATCAGGCCCGTAGCAGCACAATGAGTGGATTCAGGTATGATGATTCTAACTGAAATAAGTCACACAGAAAAAGAAACATCATAAGATATCACTAATACACGGAATGTAAACTTGGCTACACAGGAACTGAATTACAAAACAGAACAGGGTCTCAAATTTAGAAAACCAACTTATGCTTGTTTAAGGGTAAAGGTGAGTTGGGGTGCTGCATAAAACCAGAGATTGAAATGAGCACAGATAAAGTTCCTTAAGCCAAATATGGAATAGACAAGAGCTACTCCTTGCTCAACGAAATGGACTCAACACCGCATATTAAACGCCTAAGAATGTACCTGACTCTTAAGTATCTTAAAACCTATGGATTGCTATGTCTCCGAAAGAGAATCAAGTATGTGTACAGGGACATAAACGCAGCAGTGATAGGATTGGAGAGGTTCGGTGAGCAAATGAAGACCCTTTGAAGTCATATTGCATGGTACCCATTCCACGGGTTTCAACTACCCAGGTTTAAGGTATTCTTCCTTCAGCTAAAACATGCATGTGGAACCTAGAGTATGATCAACCATGTGATCGGGAGACGTGTTCAAATATGTCTCAGTTTTCGTACCCTGGTACTCGGGTGCAACATTCCAGACGCTTTACTCACACCCTCCCGACTTGGAGAGTCAGTCCCTTTAACCTCCTGTTTGGCCCAGTTTGCAATTTCTGCGGAAGATGAACAGGAATAGTGAGAACCAATGGCAGACTAGCTGGAGGTGTCTGGACGGGCAAATTTAACTCTCATTTCCCACCAGGAAGAGGAAATAACCAAAGGCTCAGTGTGCCGTGCCGGAACCAGATTAGGGCCTGAAGCCATCCTGCGGTGTTGCGGCCAGCTCACAAGAAAACGAGTTGAAGAAAGGAGCTCAGGGACACTGTAATTCACAAACCTGCAGAGTTATAAATGACAACTATCGTCCAAAAATATACTGAAGTAAGGCTGCCAAGAGGACTTGAAAGCGGGGCAGAATTGCAGGAAACCGATTTCAGGAGGTAGACTGGAATTGCATTGAAAGCATAGGAAAAGAGGCAGAACGTCCACAATGATGCACTTGGCCAAAAAGGGCGTATGCGTTTTTTCCTGAATATATTCAGGAAAAAACGCATACGCCCTTTTTGGCCAACCAAGCAAGCTTGCAAAGGAAATCTGCACTACAATGAAGTCTCACTTCCCCCACCCCGGTCAAAAGGGCCATCTGAAAAAAGTGTAAAATCCAGAATGGCAGGACAGGCCATGGAGAACTGGGAGCCTTGTTATGCTGATGGGCGGGATGTCAATTGCCAACAGCCACTTGGGAGAAGTGTATGGTGTTTCATGAAACATCTAAAAAACAAAGCAACAGAGCCTAGGGCACTTCCACTTATGGTCCTATAGCTTAGGGAAATTAAAATCAAAAAGATACAGCCACCCCAATGTTTGGGACGCCTCTGTTTACAAGAACCTCGTTTACGGTACAAGGTCAATATCACAGAAAGTGAAAAATGGATAAAGAACTTGTGGTACTTACGTACAATGCAGTATCACTCAGCAATGAAATCTATGTCATCAGGCCCGTAGCAGCATAATGAGTGGATTCAGGTATGATGATTCTAACTAAAATAAGTCACACAGAAAAAGAAACATCATAAGATATCACTAATACACGGAATGTAAACTTGGCTACACAGGAATTGAATTCCAAAACAGAACAGGGTCTCAAATTTAGAAAACCAACTTATGCTTGCTTAAGGGGAAAGGTCAGTTGGGGTGCTGCATAAAACCAGGATTGAAATGAGCACAAAGTTCCTTAAGCCAAATATGGAATAGACAAGAGCTACTCCTTGCTCAATGAAATGGACTCAACACCCCATATTAAACGCCTAAGAATGTACCTGACTAGTAAGTATCTTAAAACCTATGGATTGCTATGTCTCCAAAAGAGAATCAAGCGTGTGTACAGGGGCATAAACGCAGCAGTGATAGGATTGGAGAGGTTCGGTGAGCAAATGAAGACCCTTTGAAGTCATATTGCATGGTACCCATTCCACGGGTCTCAACTCTCCAGGTTTAAGGTATTCTTCCTTCAGTTAAAACATGCATGTGGAACCCAGAGTATGATCAACCGTGTGAATAGCAGACGTGTTCAAATATGTCTCAGTTTTCCTCCCCTGGTACTCGGGTGCAACATTCCAGACGCTTTACTAACAGTCTCCCCACTTGGAGAGTCAGCGCCTTTAACCTCCTGTTTGGCCCAGTTTGCAATTTCTGCGGAAGATGAACAGGAATAGGGAGAACCAATGAGAGACTAGCTGGAGGTGTCTGGACGGGCAAATTTAACTCTCATTTCCCACCAGGAAGAGGAAATAACCAAAGGCTCAGCGTGCCGTGCCGGAACCAGATTAGGGCCTGAAGCCATCCTGCGGTGTTGCGGCCAGGTCACAAGAAAGCGAGTTGAAGAAAGGAGCTCAGGGGCACTGTAATTCACAAACCTGCAGAGTTATAAATGACAGCTATCGTCCAAAAATATACTGAAGTAAGGCTGCCAAGAGGACTTGAAAGCGGGGCAGAATTGCAGGAAACTGATTTCAGGAGGTAGACAGGAATTGCATTAAAAGCATAGGAAAAGAGGCAGAACGTCCACAATGATGCACTTAGCCAAAAGGGCGTATGCGTTTTTTCCTGAATATATTCAGGAAAAAACGCATACGCCCTTTTTGGCCAACCAAGCAAGCTTGCAAAGGAAATCTGCACTACAATGAATTCTCACTTCCCCCCCCCCCCCGGTCAAAAGGGCCATCTGAAAAAAGTGTAAAATCCAGAAAGGCAGGACAGGCCATGGAGAACTGGGAGCCTTGTTATGCTGATGGGCGGGATGTCAATTGCCAACAGACACTCGGGAGAAGTGTATGGTGTTTCCTGAAACATCTAAAAAACAAAGCAACAGAGCCTAGGGCACTTCCACTTATGGTCCTATAGCTTAGGGAAATTAACATCAAAAAGACACAGCCACCCCAAAATTTGGGACGCCTCTGTTTACAAGAACCTCGTTTACCGTACAAGTCTAATATCACAGAAAGTGAAAAATGGATAAAGAACTTGTGGTACTTACGTACAATGCAGTATCACTCAGCAATGAAATCTATGTCATCAGGCCCGTAGCAGCATAATGAGTGGATTCAGGTATGATGATTCTAACTGAAATAAGTCACACTGAAAAAGAAACATCATAAGATATCACTAATACACGGAATGTAAACTTGGCTACACAGGAACTGAATTCCAAAACAGAACAGGGTCTCAAATTTAGAAAACCAACTTATGCTTGCTTAAGGGGAAAGGTGAGTTGGGGTGCTGCATAAAACCAGAGATTGAAATGAGCACAGATAAAGTTCCTTAAGCCAAATATGGAATAGACCAGAGCTACTCCTTGCTCAACGAAATGGACTCAACACCCCATATTAAACGCCTAATAATGTACCTGATTAGTAAGTATCTTAAAACCTATGGATTGCTATGTCTCCAAAAGAGAATCAAGCATGTGTACAGGGGAATAAACGCAGCAGTGATAGAATTGGAGAGGTTCGGTGAGCAAATGAAGACCCTTTGAAGTCATATTGCATGGTACCCATTCCACGGGTCTCAACTCTCCAGGTTTAAGGTATTCTTCCTTCAGTTAAAACATGCATGTGGAACCCAGAGTATGATCAACCGTGTGAACGGGAGACGTGTTCAAATATGTCTCAGTTTTCCTCCCCTGGTACTCGGGTGCAACATTCCAGACGCTTTACTAACACTCTCCCCACTTGGAGAGTCAGCGCCTTTAACCTCCTGTTTGGCCCAGTTTGCAATTTCTGCGGAAGATGAACAGGAATAGGGAGAACCAATGACAGACTAGCTGGAGGTGTCTCGACGGGCAAATTTAACTCTCATTTCCCACCAGGAAGAGGAAATAACCAAAGGCTCAGCGTGCTGTGCCGGAACCAGATTAGGGCCTGAAGCCATCCTGCGGTGTTGCGGCCAGCTCACAAGAAAGCGAGTTGAAGAAAGGAGCTCAGGGGCACTGTAATTCACAAACCTGCAGAGTTATAAATGACAGCTGTCGTCCAAAAATATACTGAAGTAAGGCTGCCAAGAGGACTTGAAAGCGGGGCAGAATTGCAGGAAACCGATTTCAGGAGGTAGACTGGAATTGCATTGAAAGCATAGGAAAAGAAGCAGAACGTCCACAATGATGCACTTGGCCAAAAAGGGCGTATGCGTTTTTTCCTGAATATATTCAGGAAAAAACGCATACGTCCTTTTTGGTCAACCAAGCAAGCTTGCAAAGGAAATCTGCACTACAATGAAGTCTCACTTCCCCCCGGTCAAAAGGGCCATCTGAAAAAAGTGTAAAATCCAGAAAGGCAGGACAGGCCATGGAGAACTGGGAGCCTTGTTATGCTGATGGGCGGGATGTCAATTGCCAACAGACACTCGGGAGAAGTGTATGGTGTTTCCTGAAACATCTAAAAAACAAAGCAACAGAGCCTAGGGCACTTCCACTTATGGTCCTATAGCTTAGGGAAATTAAAATCAAAAAGACACAGCCACCCCAAAATTTGGGACGCCTCTGTTTACAAGAACCTCTTTTACCGTACAAGTTCAATATCACAGAAAGTGAAAAATGGATAAAGAACTTGTGGTACTTACATACAATGCAGTATCACTCAGCAATGAAATCTATGTCATCAGCCCCGTAGCAGCATAATGAGTGGATTCAGGTATGATGATTCTAACTGAAATAAGTCACACTGAAAAAGAAACATCATAAGATATCACTAATACACGGAATGTAAACTTGGCTACACAGGAACTGAATTCCAAAACAGAACAGGGTCTCAAATTTAGAAAACCAACTTATGCTTGCTTAAGGGGAAAGGTGAGTTGGGGTGCTGCATAAAACCAGAGATTGAAATGAGCACAGATAAAGTTCCTTAAGCCAAATATGGAATAGACAAGAGCTACTCCTTGCTCAACGAAATGGACTCAACACCCCATATTAAACGCCTAAGAATGTACCTGACTAGTAAGTATCTTAAAACCTATGGATTGCTATGTCTCCAAAAGAGAATCAAGCGTGTGTACAGGGGCACAAACGCAGCAGTGATAGGACTGGAGAGTTTCGGTGAGCAAATGAAGACCCTTTCAAGTCATATTGCATGGTACCCATTCCACGGGTCTCAACTCTCCAGGTTTAAGGTATTCTTCCTTCAGCTAAAACATGCATGTGGAACCCAGAGTATGATCAACCGTGTGAACGGGAGACGTGTTCAAATATGTCTCAGTTTTCCTCCCCTGGTACTCGGGTGCAACATTCCAGACGCTTTACTAACACTCTCCCCACTTGGAGAGTCAGCGCCTTTAACCTGCTGTTTGGCCCAGTTTGCAATTTCTGCGGAAGATGAACAGGAATAGGGAGAACCAATGACAGACTAGCTGGAGGTGTCTCGACGGGCAAATTTAACTCTCATTTCCCACCAGGAAGAGGAAATAACCAAAGGCTCAGCGTGCCGTGCCGGAACCAGATTAGGGCCTGAAGCCATCCTGCGGTGTTGCGGCCAGCTCACAAGAAAGCGAGTTGAAGATAGGAGCTCAGGGACACTGTAATTGACAAACCTGCAGAGTTATAAATGACAGCTATCGTCCAAAAATATACTGAAGTAAGGCTGCCAAGAGGACTTGAAAGTGGGGCAGAATTGCAGGAAACCGATTTCAGGAGGTAGACTGGAATTGCATTGAAAGCATAAGAAAAGAGGCAGAACGTCCACAATGATGTACTTGGCCAAAAAGGGCGTATGCGTTTTTTCCTGAATATATTCAGGAAAAAACGCATACGCACTTTTTGGCCAACCAAGCAAGCTTGCAAAGGAAATCTGCACTACAATGAAGTCTCACTTCCCCCCGGTCAAAAGGGCCATCTGAAAAAAGTGTAAAATCCAGAAAGACAGGACAGGCCATGGAGAACTGTGAGCCTTGTTATGCTGATGGGCGGGATGTAAATTGCCAACAGACACTCGGGAGAAGTGTATGGTGTTTCCTGAAACATCTAAAAAACAAAGCAACAGAGCCTAGGGCACTTCCACTTATGGTCCTATAGCTTAGGGAAATTAAAATAAAAAAGACACAACCACCCCAATGTTTGGGACGCCTCTGTTTACAAGAACCTCGTTTACATTACAAGTTCAACATCGCAGAAAGTGAAAAATGGATAAAGAAGTTGTGGTATTTACTTACAAAGCAATGTCACTCAACAATGAAATCTATGTCATCTGGCCCGTAGCAGCACAATGAGTGGATTCAGGTATGATGATTCTAACTGAAATAAGTCACACAGAAAAAGAAACATCATAAGATATCAGTAATACACGGAATGTAAACTTGGCTACACAGAAACTGAATTACAGAACAGAACAGGGTCTCAAATTTAGAAAACCAACTTATGCTTGCTTAAGGGGAAAGGTGAGTTGGGGTGCTGCATAAAACCAGAGATTGAAATGAGCACAGATAAAGTTCCTTAAGCCAAATATGGAATAGACAAGAGCTACTCCTTGCTCAACGAAATGGACTCAACACCCCATATTAAACGCCTAAGAATGTACCTGACTAGTAAGTATCTTAAAACCTATGGATTGCTATATCTCCAAAAGAGAATCAAGCGTGTGTACAGGGGCATAAACGCAGCAGTGATAGGATTGGAGAGGTTCGGTGAGCAAATGAAGACCCTTTGAAGTCATATTGCATGGTACCCATTCCACGGGTTTCAACTACCCAGGTTTAAGGTATTCTTCCTTCAGCTAAAACATGCATGTGGAACCTAGAGTATGATCAACCATGTGATCGGGAGACGTGTTCAAATATGTCTCAGTTTTCGTACCCTGGTACTCGGGTGCAACATTCCAGACGCTTTACTAACACTCTCCCGACTTGGAGAGTCAGTCCCTTTATCCTCCTGTTTGGCCCAGTTTGCAATTTCTGCGGAAGATGAACAGGAATAGCGAGAACCAATGAGAGACTAGCTGGAGGTGTCTGGACGGGCAAATTTAACTCTCATTTCCCACCAGGAAGAGGAAATAACCAAAGGCTCAGCGTGCCGTGCCGGAACAAGATTAGGGCCTGAAGCCATCCTGCGGTGTTGCGGCCAGGTCACAAGAAAGCGAGTTGAAGAAAGGAGCTCAGGGGCTCTGTAATTCACAAACCTGCAGAGTTATAAATGACAGCTATCGTCCAAAAATATACTGAAGTAGGGCTGCCAAGAGGACTTGAAAGCGGGGCAGAATTGCAGGAAACCGATTTCAGGAGGTAGACTGGAATTGCATTGAAAACATAGGAAAAGAGGCAGAACGTCCACAATGATGCACTTGGCCAAAAAGGGCGTATGCGTTTTTTCCTGAATATATTCAGGAAAAAACGCATACGCCCTTTTTGGCCAACCAAGCAAGCTTGCAAAGGAAATCTGCACTACAATGAAGTCTCACTTCCCCCCGGTCAAAAGGGCCATCTGAAAAAAGTGTAAAATCCAGAAAGGCAGGACAGGCCATGGAGAACTGGGAGCCTTGTTATGCTGATGGGCGGGATGTAAACTGCCAACAGACACTCGGGAGAAGTGTATGGTGTTTCCTGAAACATCTAAAAAACAAAGCAACAGAGCCTAGGGCACATCCACTTATGGTCCTATAGCTTAGGGAAATTAAAATCAAAAAGACACAGCCACCCCAAAGTTTGGGACGCCTCTGTTTACAAGAACCTCGTTTACAGTACAAGTTCAACATCGCAGAAATTGAAAAATGGATAACGAAGTTGTGGTATTTACTTACTAAGCAATATCACTCAGCAATTAAATCTATGTCATCAGGCCCTTAGCAGCACAATGAGTGGATTCAGGTATGATGATTCTAACTGAAATAAGTCACACAGAAAAAGAAACATCATAAGATATCTCTAATACACGGAATGTAAACTTGGCTACACAGGAACTGAATTACAAAACACAACAGGGTCTCAAATTTAGAAAACCAACTTATGCTTGCTTAAGGGGAAAGGTGAGTTGGGGTGCTGCATAAAACCAGAGATTGAAATGAGCACAGATAAAGTTCCTTAAGCCAAATATGGAATAGACCAGAGCTACTCCTTGCTCAACGAAATGGACACAACACCCCATATTAAACGCCTAAGAATGTACCTGACTAGTAAGTATCTTAAAACCTATGGATTGCTATGTCTCCAAAAGAGAATCAAGCGTGTGTACAGGGGCATAAACGCAACAGTGATAGGATTGGAGAGGTTCGGTGAGCAAATGAAGACCCTTTGAAGTCATATTGCATGGTACCCATTCCACGGGTTTCAACTACCCAGGTTTAAGGTATTCTTCCTTCAGCTAAAACATGCATGTGGAACCCAGAGTATGATCAACCGTGTGAACGGGAGACGTGTTCAAATATGTCTCAGTTTTCCTCCCCTGGTACTCGGGTGCAACATTCCAGACGCTTTACTAACACTCCCCCCACTTGGAGAGTCAGTGCCTTTAACCTCCTGTTTGGCCCAGTTTGCAATTTCTGCGGAAGATGAACAGGAATAGGGAGAACCAATGAGAGACTAGCTGGAGGTGTCTGGACGGGCAAATTTAACTCTCATTTCCCACCAGGAAGAGGAAATAACCAAAGGCTCAGCGTGCCGTGCCGGAACCAGATTAGGGACTGAAGCCATCCTGCGGTGTTGCGGCCAGCTCACAAGAAAGCGAGTTGAAGAAAGGAGCTCAGGGGCACTGTAATTCACAAACCTGCAGAGTTATAAATGACAGCTATCGTCCAAAAATATACTGAAGTAAGGCTGCCAAGAGGACTTGAAATCGGGGCAGAATTGCAGGAAACCGATTTCAGGAGGTAGACAGGAATTGCATTGAAAGCATAGGAAAAGAGGCAGAACGTCCACAATGATCCACTTAGCCAAAAGGGCGTATGCGTTTTTTCCTGAATATATTCAGGAAAAAACGCATACGCCCTTTTTGGCCAACCAAGCAAGCTTGCAAAGGAAATCTGCACTACAATGAAGTCTCACTTCCCCCCGGTCAAAAGGGCCATCTGAAAAAAGTGTAAAATCCAGAAAGGCAGGACAGGCCATGGAGAACTGGGAGCCTTGTTATGCTGATGGGCGGGATGTAAATTGCCAACAGCCACTCGGGAGAAGTGTATGGTGTTTCCTGAAACATCTAAAAAACAAAGCAACAGAGCCTAGGGCACTTCCACTTATGGTCCTATAGCTTAGGGAAATTAAAATCAAAAAGACAGAGCCATCCCAAAGTTTGGGACGCCTCTGTTTACAAGAACCTCGTTTACCGTACAAGTTCAATATCACAGAAAGTGAAAAATGGATAAAGAACTTGTGGTACTTACGTACTATGCAGTATCACTCAGCAATGAAATCTATGTCATCAGGACCGTAGCAGCATAATGAGTGGATTCAGGTATGATGATTCTAACTGAAATAAGTCACACAGAAAAAGAAACATCATAATATATCTGTAATAAACGGAATGTAAACTTGGCTACACAGGAACTGAATTACAGAACAGAACAGGGTCTCAAATTTAGAAAACCAACTTATGCTTGCTTAAGGGGAAAGGTGAGTTGCGGTGCTGCATAAAACCAGAGATTGAAATGAGCACAGATAAAGTTCCTTAAGCCAAATATGGAATAGACAAGAGCTACTCCTTGCTCAATGAAGTGGACTCAACACCGCATATTAAACGCCTAAGAATGTACCTGACTAGTAAGTATCTTAAAACCTATGGATTGCTATGTCTCCGAAAGAGAATCAAGCATGTGTACAGGGGCATAAACGCAGCAGTGATAGGATTGGAGAGGTTCGGTGAGCAAATGAAGACCCTTTGAAGTCATATTGCATGGTACCCATTCCACGGGTCTCAACTACCCAGGTTTAAGGTATTCTTCCTTCAGCTAAAACATGCATGTGGAACCTAGAGTATGATCAACAATGTGATCGGGAGACGTGTTCAAATATGTCTCAGTTTTCGTACCCTGGTACTCGGGTGCAACATTCCAGACGCTTTACTAACACTCTCCCGACTTGGAGAGTCAGTCCCTTTAACCTCCTGTTTGGCCCAGTTTGCAATTTCTGCGGAAGATGAACAGGAATAGCGAGAACCAATGAGAGACTAGCTGGAGGTGTCTGGACGGGCAAATTTAACTCTCATTTCCCACCAGGAAGAGGAAATAACCAAAGGCTCAGCGTGCAGTGCCGAAACCAGATTAGGGCCTGAAGCCATCCTGCGGTGTTGCGGCCAGCTCACAAGAAAGCGAGTTGAAGAAAGGAGCTCAGGGGCAATGTAATTCACAAAACTGTAGAGTTATAAATGACAGCTATCGTCCAAAAATATACTGAAGTAAGGCTGCCAAGAGGACTTGAAAGCGGGGCAGAATTGCAGGAAACCGATTTCAGGAGGTAGACTGGAATTGCATTGAAAGCATAGGAAAAGAGGCAGAACGTCCACAATGATGCACTTGGCCAAAAAGGGCGTATGCGTTTTTTCCTGAATATATTCAGGAAAAAACGCATACGTCCTTTTTGGTCAACCAAGCAAGCTTGCAAAGGAAATCTGCACTACAATGAAGTCTCACTTCCCCCCGGTCAAAAGGGCCATCTGAAAAAAGTGTAAAATCCAGAAAGGCAGCACAGGCCATGGAGAACTGGGAGCCTTGTTATGCTGATGGGCGGGATGTAAACTGCCAACAGACACTCGGGAGAAGTGTATGGTGTTTCCTGAAACATCTAAAAAACAAAGCAACAGAGCCTAGGGCACTTCCACTTATGGTCCTATAGCTTAGGGAAATTAAAATCAAAAAGACACAGCCACCCCAAAGTTTGGAATGGCTCTGTTTACAAGAACCTCGTTTACAGTACAAGTCTAATATCACAGAAAGTGAAAAATGGATAAAGAACTTGTGGTACTTACGTACAATGCAGTATCACTCAGCAATGAAATCTATGTCATCAGGCCCGTAGCAGCATAATGAGTGGATTCAGGTATGATGATTCTAACTGAAATAAGTCACACTGAAAAAGAAACATCATAAGATATCACTAATACACGGAATATAAACTTGGCTACACAGGAACTGAATTCCAAAACAGAACAGGGTCTCAAATTTAGAAAACCAACTTATGCTTGCTTAAGGGGAAAGGTGAGTTGGGGTGCTGCATAAAACCAGAGATTGAAATGAGCACAGATAAAGTTCCTTAAGCCAAATATGGAATAGACCAGAGCTACTCCTTGCTCAACGAAATGGACTCAACACCCCATATTAAACGCCTAATAATGTACCTGATTAGTAAGTATCTTAAAACCTATGGATTGCTATGTCTCCAAAAGAGAATCAAGCGTGTGTACAGGGGAATAAACGCAGCAGTGATAGGATTGGAGAGGTTCGGTGAGCAAATGAAGACCCTTTGAAGTCATATTGCATGGTACCCATTCCACGGGTCTCAACTCTCCAGGTTTAAGGTATTCTTCCTTCAGTTAAAACATGCATGTGGAACCCAGAGTATGATCAACCGTGTGAACGGGAGACGTGTTCAAATATGTCTCAGTTTTCCTCCCCTGGTACTCGGGTGCAACATTCCAGACGCTTTACTAACACTCTCCCCACTTGGAGAGTCAGCGCCTTTAACCTCCTGTTTGGCCCAGTTTGCAATTCCTGCGGAAGATGAACAGGAATAGGGAGAACCAATGAGAGACTAGCTGGAGGTGTCTGGACGGGCAAATTTAACTCTCATTTCCCACCAGGAAGAGGAAATAACCAAAGGCTCAGCGTGCCGTGCCGGAACCAGATTAGGGCCTGAAGCCATCCTGCGGTGTTGCGGCCAGCTCACAAGAAAGCGAGTTGAAGAAAGGAGCTCAGGGGCACTGTAATTCACAAACCTGCAGAGTTATAAATGACAGCTATCGTCCAAAACTATACTGAAGTAAGGCTGCCAAGAGGACTTGAAAGCGGGGCAGAATTGCAGGAAACCGATTTCCGGAGGTAGACTGGAATTGCATTGAAAGCATAGGAAAAGAGGCAGAACGTCCACAATGATGCACTTGGCCAAAAAGGGCGTATGCGTTTTTTCCTGAATATATTCACGAAAAAAGGCATACGCCCTTTTTGGCCAACCAAGCAAGCTTGCAATGGAAATCTGCACTACAATGAAGTCTCACTTCCCCCCGGTCAAAAGGGCCATCTGAAAAAAGTGTAAAATCCAGAAAGGGAGGACAGGCCATGGAGAACTGGGAGCCTTGTTATGCTGATGGGCGGGATGTAACTTGCCAACAGCCACTCGGGAGAAGTGTATGGTGTTTCCTGAAACATCTAAAAAACAAAGCAACAGACCTAGGGCACTTCCACTTATCGTCCTATAGCTTAGGGAAATTAAAATCAAAAAGACACAGCCACCCCAAATTTTGGGACGCCTCTGTTTACAAGAACCTCATTTACAGTACAAGTTCAACATCGCAGAAAGTGAAAAATGGATAAAGAACTTGTGGTACTTACGTACAATGCAGTATCACTCACCAATGAAATCTATGTCATCTGGCCCGTAGCAGCATAATGAGTGGATTCAGGTACGATGATTCTAACTGAAATAAGTCACACTGAAAAAGAAACATCATAAGATATCACTAATACACGGAATGTAAACTTGGCTACACAGGAACTGAATTCCAAAACAGAACAGGGTCTCAAATTTAGAAAACCAACTTATGCTTGCTTAAGGGGAAAGGTGAGTTGGGGTGCTGCATAAAACCAGAGATTGAAATGAGCACAGATAAAGTTCCTTAAGCCAAATATGGAATAGGCAAGAGCTACTCCTTGCTCAACGAAATGGACTCAACACCGCATATTAAACGCCTAAGAATGTACCTGACTCTTAAGTATCTTAAAACCTATGGATTGCTATGTCTCCGAAAGAGAATCAAGCATGTGTACAGGGACATAAACGCAGCAGTGATACGATTGGAGAGGTTCGGTGAGCAAATGAAGACCCTTTGAAGTCATATTGCATGGTACCCATTCCACGGGTTTCAACTACCCAGGTTTAAGGTATTCTTCCTTCAGCTAAAACATGCATGTGGAACCTAGAGTATGATCAACCATGTGATCGGGAGACGTGTTCAAATATGTCTCAGTTTTCGTACCCTGGTACTCGGGTGCAACATTCCAGACGCTTTACTAACACTCTCCCGACTTGGAGAGTCAGTCCCTTTAACCTCCTGTTTGGCCCAGTTTGCAATTTCTGCGGAAGATGAACAGGAATAGTGAGAACCAATGAGAGACTAGCTGGAGGTGTCTGGACGGGCAAATTTAACTCTCATTTCCCACCAGGAAGAGGAAATAACCAAAGGCTCAGTGTGCCGTGAGGGAACCAGATTAGGGCCTGAAGCCATCCTGCGGTGTTGCGGCCAGCTCACAAGAAAACGAGTTGAAGAAAGGAGCTCAGGGACACTGTAATTCACAAACCTGCAGAGTTATAAATGACAACTATCGTCCAAAAATATACTGAAGTAAGGCTGCCAAGAGGACTTGAAAGCGGGGCAGAATTGCAGGAAACCGATTTCAGGAGGTAGACTGGAATTGCATTGAAAGCATAGGAAAAGAGGCAGAACGTCCACAATGATGCACTTGGCCAAAAAGGGCGTATGCGTTTTTTCCTGAATATATTCAGGAAAAAACACATACGCCCTTTTTGGCCAACCAAGCAAGCTTGCAAAGGAAATCTGCACTACAATGAAGTCTCACTTCCCCCCCCCCCCCGGTCAAAAGGGCCATCTGAAAAAAGTGTAAAATCCAGAAAGGCAGGACAGGCCATGGAGAACTGGGAGCCTTGTTATGCTGATGGGCGGGATGTAAATTGCCAACAGACACTCGGGAGAAGTGTATGGTGTTTCCTGAAACATCTAAAAAACAAAGCAACAGAGCCTAGGGCACTTCCACTTATGGTCCTATAGCTTAGGGAAATTAAAATCAAAAAGATACAGCCACCCCAATGTTTGGGACACCTCTGTTTACAAGAACCTCGTTTACCGTACAAGTTCAATATCACAGAAAGTGAAAAATGGATAAAGAACTTGTGGTACTTACGTACAATGCAGTATCACTCAGCAGTGAAATCTATGTCATCAGGCCCGTAGCAGCACAATGAGTGGATTCAGGTATGATGATTCTAACTGAAATAAGTCACACAGAAAAAGAAACATCATAAGATATCACTAATACACGGAATGTAAACTTGGCTACACAGGAACTGAATTACAAAACAGAACAGGGTCTCAAATTTAGAAAACCAACTTATGCTTGTTTAAGGGTAAAGGTGAGTTGGGGTGCTGCATAAAACCAGAGATTGAAATGAGCACAGATAAAGTTCCTTAAGCCAAATATGGAATAGACAAGAGCTACTCCTTGCTCAACGAAATGGACTCAACACCGCATATTAAACGCCTAAGAATGTACCTGACTCTTAAGTATCTTAAAACCTATGGATTGCTATGTCTCCGAAAGAGAATCAAGTATGTGTACAGGGACATAAACGCAGCAGTGATAGGATTGGAGAGGTTCGGTGAGCAAATGAAGACCCTTTGAAGTCATATTGCATGGTACCCATTCCACGGGTTTCAACTACCCAGGTTTAAGGTATTCTTCCTTCAGCTAAAACATGCATGTGGAACCTAGAGTATGATCAACCATGTGATCGGGAGACGTGTTCAAATATGTCTCAGTTTTCGTACCCTGGTACTCGGGTGCAACATTCCAGACGCTTTACTCACACCCTCCCGACTTGGAGAGTCAGTCCCTTTAACCTCCTGTTTGGCACAGTTTGCAATTTCTGCGGAAGATGAACAGGAATAGTGAGAACCAATGGCAGACTAGCTGGAGGTGTCTGGACGGGCAAATTTAACTCTCATTTCCCACCAGGAAGAGGAAATAACCAAAGGCTCAGTGTGCCGTGCCGGAACCAGATTAGGGCCTGAAGCCATCCTGCGGTGTTGCGGCCAGCTCACAAGAAAACGAGTTGAAGAAAGGAGCTCAGGGACACTGTAATTCACAAACCTGCAGAGTTATAAATGACAACTATCGTCCAAAAATATACTGAAGTAAGGCTGCCAAGAGGACTTGAAAGCGGGGCAGAATTGCAGGAAACCGATTTCAGGAGGTAGACTGGAATTGCATTGAAAGCATAGGAAAAGAGGCAGAACGTCCACAATGATGCACTTGGCCAAAAAGGGCGTATGCGTTTTTTCCTGAATATATTCAGGAAAAAACGCATACGCCCTTTTTGGCCAACCAAGCAAGCTTCCAAAGGAAATCTGCACTACAATGAAGTCTCACTTCCCCCCGGTCAAAAGGGCCATCTAAAAAAAGTGTAAAATCTAGAAAGGCAGGACAGGCCATGGAGAACTGGGAGCCTTGTTATGCTGATGGGCGTGATGTCAATTACCAACAGACACTCGGGAGAAGTGTATGGTGTTTCCTGAAACATCTAAAAAACAAAGCAACAGAGCCTAGGGCATTTCCACTTATGGTCCTATAGCTTAGGGAAATTAAAATCAAAAAGATACAGCCACCCCAATGTTTGGGACGCCTCTGTTTACAAGAACCTCGTTTACCGTACAAGTTCAATATCATAGAAAGTGAAAAATGGATAAAGAACTTGTGGTACTTACGTACAATGCAGTATCACTCAGCAGTGAAATCTATGTCATCAGGCCCGTAGCAGCACAATGAGTGGATTCAGGTACGATGATTCTAACTGAAATAAGTCACACAGAAAAAGAAACATCATAAGATATCAGTAATACACGGAATGTAAACTTGGCTACACAGGAACTGAATTACAGAACAGAACAGGGTCTCAAATTTAGAAAACCAACTTATGCTTGTTTAAGGGTAAAGGTGAGTTGGGGTGCTGCATAAAACCAGAGATTGAAATGAGCACAGATAAAGTTCCTTAAGCCAAATATGGAATAGACAAGAGCTACTCCTTGCTCAACGAAATGGACTCAACACCGCATATTAAACGCCTAAGAATGTACCTGACTCTTAAGTATCTTAAAACCTATGGATTGCTATGTCTCTGAAAGAGAATCAAGCATGTGTACAGGGACATAAACGCAGCAGTGATAGGATTGGAGAGGTTCGGTGAGCAAATGAAGACCCTTTGAAGTCATATTGCATGGTACCCATTCCACGGGTTTCAACTACCCAGGTTTAAGGTATTCTTCCTTCAGCTAAAACATGCATGTGGAACCTAGAGTATGATCAACCATGTGATCGGGAGACATGCTCAAATATGTCTCAGTTTTCATACTGGTAGTCGGGTGCAACATTCCAGATGCTTTACTAACACTCTCCTAACTTGGAGAGTCAGTCCCTTTAACCTCCTGTTTGGCCCAGTTTGCAATTTCTGCGGAAGATGAACAGGAATAGCGAGAACCAATGAGAGACTAGCTGGAGGTGTCTGGACGGGCAAATTTAACTCTCATTTCCCACCAGGAAGAGGAAATAACCAAAGGCTCAGCGTGCCGTGCCGGAACAAGATTAGGGCCTGAAGCCATCCTGCGGTGTTGCGGCCAGCTCACAAGAAAACGAGTTGAAGAAAGGAGCTCAGGGGCACTGTAATTCACAAACCTGCAGAGTTATAAATGACAACTATCGTCCAAAAATATACTGAAGTAAGGCTGCCAAGAGGACTTGAAAGCGGGGCAGAATTGCAGGAAACCGATTTCAGGAGGTAGACTGGAATTGCATTGAAAGCATAGGAAAAGAGGCAGAACGTCCACAATGATGCACTTGGCCAAAAAGGGCGTATGCGTTTTTTCCTGAATATATTCAGGAAAAAACGCATACGCCCTTTTTGGCCAACCAAGCAAGCTTGCAAAGGAAATCTGCACTACAATGAAGTCTCACTTCCCCCACCCCGGTCAAAAGGGCCATCTGAAAAAAGTGTAAAATCCAGAATGGCAGGACAGGCCATGGAGAACTGGGAGCCTTGTTATGCTGATGGGCGGGATGTCAATTGCCAACAGCCACTTGGGAGAAGTGTATGGTGTTTCATGAAACATCTAAAAAACAAAGCAACAGAGCCTAGGGCACTTCCACTTATGGTCCTATAGCTTAGGGAAATTAAAATCAAAAAGATACAGCCACCCCAATGTTTGGGACGCCTCTGTTTACAAGAACCTCGTTTACGGTACAAGGTCAATATCACAGAAAGTGAAAAATGGATAAAGAACTTGTGGTACTTACGTACAATGCAGTATCACTCAGCAATGAAATCTATGTCATCAGGCCCGTAGCAGCATAATGAGTGGATTCAGGTATGATGATTCTAACTAAAATAAGTCACACAGAAAAAGAAACATCATAAGATATCACTAATACACGGAATGTAAACTTGGCTACACAGGAATTGAATTCCAAAACAGAACAGGGTCTCAAATTTAGAAAACCAACTTATGCTTGCTTAAGGGGAAAGGTCAGTTGGGGTGCTGCATAAAACCAGGATTGAAATGAGCACAAAGTTCCTTAAGCCAAATATGGAATAGACAAGAGCTACTCCTTGCTCAATGAAATGGACTCAACACCCCATATTAAACGCCTAAGAATGTACCTGACTAGTAAGTATCTTAAAACCTATGGATTGCTATGTCTCCAAAAGAGAATCAAGCGTGTGTACAGGGGCATAAACGCAGCAGTGATAGGATTGGAGAGGTTCGGTGAGCAAATGAAGACCCTTTGAAGTCATATTGCATGGTACCCATTCCACGGGTCTCAACTCTCCAGGTTTAAGGTATTCTTCCTTCAGTTAAAACATGCATGTGGAACCCAGAGTATGATCAACCGTGTGAATAGCAGACGTGTTCAAATATGTCTCAGTTTTCCTCCCCTGGTACTCGGGTGCAACATTCCAGACGCTTTACTAACAGTCTCCCCACTTGGAGAGTCAGCGCCTTTAACCTCCTGTTTGGCCCAGTTTGCAATTTCTGCGGAAGATGAACAGGAATAGGGAGAACCAATGAGAGACTAGCTGGAGGTGTCTGGACGGGCAAATTTAACTCTCATTTCCCACCAGGAAGAGGAAATAACCAAAGGCTCAGCGTGCCGTGCCGGAACCAGATTAGGGCCTGAAGCCATCCTGCGGTGTTGCGGCCAGGTCACAAGAAAGCGAGTTGAAGAAAGGAGCTCAGGGGCACTGTAATTCACAAACCTGCAGAGTTATAAATGACAGCTATCGTCCAAAAATATACTGAAGTAAGGCTGCCAAGAGGACTTGAAAGCGGGGCAGAATTGCAGGAAACTGATTTCAGGAGGTAGACAGGAATTGCATTAAAAGCATAGGAAAAGTGGCAGAACGTCCACAATGATGCACTTAGCCAAAAGGGCGTATGCGTTTTTTCCTGAATATATTCAGGAAAAAACGCATACGCCCTTTTTGGCCAACCAAGCAAGCTTGCAAAGGAAATCTGCACTCCAATGAATTCTCACTTCCCCCCCCCCCCCGGTCAAAAGGGCCATCTGAAAAAAGTGTAAAATCCAGAAAGGCAGGACAGGCCATGGAGAACTGGGAGCCTTGTTATGCTGATGGGCGGGATGTAAATTGCCAACAGACACTCGGGAGAAGTGTATGGTGTTTCCTGAAACATCTAAAAAACAAAGCAACAGAGCCTAGGGCACTTCCACTTATGGTCCTATAGCTTAGGGAAATTAACATCAAAAAGACACAGCCACCCCAAAATTTGGGACGCCTCTGTTTACAAGAACCTCGTTTACCGTACAAGTCTAATATCACAGAAAGTGAAAAATGGATAAAGAACTTGTGGTACTTACGTACAATGCAGTATCACTCAGCAATGAAATCTATGTCATCAGGCCCGTAGCAGCATAATGAGTGGATTCAGGTATGATGATTCTAACTGAAATAAGTCACACTGAAAAAGAAACATCATAAGATATCACTAATACACGGAATGTAAACTTGGCTACACAGGAACTGAATTCCAAAACAGAACAGGGTCTCAAATTTAGAAAACCAACTTATGCTTGCTTAAGGGGAAAGGTGAGTTGGGGTGCTGCATAAAACCAGAGATTGAAATGAGCACAGATAAAGTTCCTTAAGCCAAATATGGAATAGACCAGAGCTACTCCTTGCTCAACGAAATGGACTCAACACCCCATATTAAACGCCTAATAATGTACCTGATTAGTAAGTATCTTAAAACCTATGGATTGCTATGTCTCCAAAAGAGAATCAAGCATGTGTACAGGGGAATAAACGCAGCAGTGATAGAATTGGAGAGGTTCGGTGAGCAAATGAAGACCCTTTGAAGTCATATTGCATGGTACCCATTCCACGGGTCTCAACTCTCCAAGTTTAAGGTATTCTTCCTTCAGTTAAAACATGCATGTGGAACCCAGAGTATGATCAACCGTGTGAACGGGAGACGTGTTCAAATATGTCTCAGTTTTCCTCCCCTGGTACTCGGGTGCAACATTCCAGACGCTTTACTAACACTCTCCCCACTTGGAGAGTCAGCGCCTTTAACCTCCTGTTTGGCCCAGTTTGCAATTTCTGCGGAAGATGAACAGGAATAGGGAGAACCAATGACAGACTAGCTGGAGGTGTCTCGACGGGCAAATTTAACTCTCATTTCCCACCAGGAAGAGGAAATAACCAAAGGCTCAGCGTGCTGTGCCGGAACCAGATTAGGGCCTGAAGCCATCCTGCGGTGTTGCGGCCAGCTCACAAGAAAGCGAGTTGAAGAAAGGAGCTCAGGGGCACTGTAATTCACAAACCTGCAGAGTTATAAATGACAGCTGTCGTCCAAAAATATACTGAAGTAAGGCTGCCAAGAGGACTTGAAAGCGGGGCAGAATTGCAGGAAACCGATTTCAGGAGGTAGACTGGAATTGCATTGAAAGCATAGGAAAAGAAGCAGAACGTCCACAATGATGCACTTGGCCAAAAAGGGCGTATGCGTTTTTTCCTGAATATATTCAGGAAAAAACGCATACGTCCTTTTTGGTCAACCAAGCAAGCTTGCAAAGGAAATCTGCACTACAATGAAGTCTCACTTCCCCCCGGTCAAAAGGGCCATCTGAAAAAAGTGTAAAATCCAGAAAGGCAGGACAGGCCATGGAGAACTGGGAGCCTTGTTATGCTGATGGGCGGGATGTAAACTGCCAACAGCCACTCGGGAGAAGTGTATGGTGTTTAATGAAACATCTAAAAAACAAAGCAACAGAGCCTAGGGCACTTCCACTTATGGTCCTATAGCTTAGGGAAATTAAAATCAAAAAGACACAGCCACCCCAAAGTTTGGAATGGCTCTGTTTACAAGAACCTCGTTTACACTACAAGTTCAACATCGCAGAAAGTGAAAAATGGATAAAGAAGTTGTGGTATTTACTTACAAAGCAATATCACTCAGCAATGAAATCTATGTCATCAGGCCCGTAGCAGCACAATGAGTGGATTCAGGTATGATGATTCTAACTGAAATAAGTCACACAGAAAAAGAAACATCATAAGGTATCAGTAATACACGGAATGTAAACTTGGCTACACAGGAACTGAATTACAGAACACAACAGGGTCTCAAATTTAGAAAACCAAATTATGCTTGCTTAAGGGGAATGGTGAGTTGGGGTGCTGCATAAAACCAGAGATTGAAATGAGCACAGATAAAGTTCCTTAAGCCAAATATGGAATAGACAAGAGCTACTCCTTGCTCAACGAAATGGACTCAACACCCCATATTAAACGCCTAAGAATGTACCTGACTAGTAAGTATCTTAAAACCTATGGATTGCTATGTCTCCAAAAGAGAATCAAGCGTGTGTACAGGGGCATAAACGCAGCAGTGATAGGATTGGAGAGGTTCGGTGAGCAAATGAAGACCCTTTGAAGTCATATTGCATGGTACCCATTCCACGGGTCTGAACTCTCCAGGTTTAAGGTATTCTTCCTTCAGCTAAAACATGCATGTGGAACCCAGAGTATGATCAACCGTGTGAACGGGAGACGTGTTCAAATATGTCTCAGTTTTCCTCCCCTGGTACTCGGGTGCAGCATTCCAGACGCTTTACTAAGAATCTCCCCACTTGGAGAGTCAGCGCCTTTAACCTCCTGTTTGGCCCAGTTTGCAATTTCTGCGGAAGATGAACAGGAATAGGGAGAACCAATGAGAGACTAGCTGGAGGTGTCTGGACGGGCAAATTTAACTCTCATTTCCCACCAGGAAGAGGAAATAACCAAAGGCTCAGCGTGCCGTGCCGGAACCAGATTAGGGCCTGAAGCCATCCTGCGGTGTTGCGGCCAGCTCAAAAGAAAGCGAGTTGAAGAAAGGAGCTCAGGGGCACTGTAATTCACAAACCTGCAGAGTTATAAATGACAGCTATCGTCCAAAAATATACTGAAGTAAGGCTGCCAAGAGGACTTGAAAGCGGGGCAGAATTGCAGGAAACTGATTTCAGGAGGTAGACAGGAATTGCATTGAAAGCATAGGAAAAGAGGCAGAACGTCCACAATGATGCACTTAGCCAAAAGGGCGTATGCGTTTTTTCCTGAATATATTCAGGAAAAAACGCATACGCCCTTTTTGGCCAACCAAGCAAAGTTGCAAAGGAAATCTGCACTACAATGACGTCTCACTTCCCCCCGGTCAAAAGGGCCATCTGAAAAAAGTGTAAAATCCAGAAAGGCAGGACAGGCCATGGAGAACTGGGAGCCTTGGTATGCTGATGGGCGGGATGTAACTTGCCAACAGCCACTCGGGAGAAGTGTATGGTGTTTCCTGAAACATCTAAAAAACAAAGCAACAGAGCCTAGGGCACTTCCACTTATGGTCCTATAGCTTAGGGAAATTAAAATCAAAAAGACACAGCCACCCCAAAATTTGGGACGCCTCTGTTTACAAGAACCTCTTTTACCGTACAAGTTCAATATCACAGAAAGTGAAAAATGGATAAAGAACTTGTGGTACTTACATACAATGCAGTATCACTCAGCAATGAAATCTATGTCATCAGCCCCGTAGCAGCATAATGAGTGGATTCAGGTATGATGATTCTAACTGAAATAAGTCACACTGAAAAAGAAACATCATAAGATATCACTAATACACGGAATGTAAACTTGGCTACACAGGAACTGAATTCCAAAACAGAACAGGGTCTCAAATTTAGAAAACCAACTTATGCTTGCTTAAGGGGAAAGGTGAGTTGGGGTGCTGCATAAAACCAGAGATTGAAATGAGCACAGATAAAGTTCCTTAAGCCAAATATGGAATAGACAAGAGCTACTCCTTGCTCAACGAAATGGACTCAACACCCCATATTAAACGCCTAAGAATGTACCTGACTAGTAAGTATCTTAAAACCTATGGATTGCTATGTCTCCAAAAGAGAATCAAGCGTGTGTACAGGGGCACAAACGCAGCAGTGATAGGACTGGAGAGTTTCGGTGAGCAAATGAAGACCCTTTCAAGTCATATTGCATGGTACCCATTCCACGGGTCTCAACTCTCCAGGTTTAAGGTATTCTTCCTTCAGCTAAAACATGCATGTGGAACCCAGAGTATGATCAACCGTGTGAACGGGAGACGTGTTCAAATATGTCTCAGTTTTCCTCCCCTGGTACTCGGGTGCAACATTCCAGACGCTTTACTAACACTCTCCCCACTTGGAGAGTCAGCGCCTTTAACCTGCTGTTTGGCCCAGTTTGCAATTTCTGCGGAAGATGAACAGGAATAGGGAGAACCAATGACAGACTAGCTGGAGGTGTCTCGACGGGCAAATTTAACTCTCATTTCCCACCAGGAAGAGGAAATAACCAAAGGCTCAGCGTGCCGTGCCGGAACCAGATTAGGGCCTGAAGCCATCCTGCGATGTTGCGGCCAGCTCACAAGAAAGCGAGTTGAAGATAGGAGCTCAGGGACACTGTAATTCACAAACCTGCAGAGTTATAAATGACAGCTATCGTCCAAAAATATACTGAAGTAAGGCTGCCAAGAGGACTTGAAAGTGGGGCAGAATTGCAGGAAACCGATTTCAGGAGGTAGACTGGAATTGCATTGAAAGCATAAGAAAAGAGGCAGAACGTCCACAATGATGTACTTGGCCAAAAAGGGCGTATGCGTTTTTTCCTGAATATATTCAGGAAAAAACGCATACGCACTTTTTGGCCAACCAAGCAAGCTTGCAAAGGAAATCTGCACTACAATGAAGTCTCACTTCCCCCCGGTCAAAAGGGCCATCTGAAAAAAGTGTAAAATCCAGAAAGACAGGACAGGCCATGGAGAACTGGGAGCCTTGTTATGCTGATGGGCGGGATGTAAATTGCCAACAGACACTCGGGAGAAGTGTATGGTGTTTCCTGAAACATCTAAAAAACAAAGCAACAGAGCCTAGGGCACTTCCACTTATGGTCCTATAGCTTAGGGAAATTAAAATAAAAAAGACACAACCACCCCAATGTTTGGGACGCCTCTGTTTACAAGAACCTCGTTTACATTACAAGTTCAACATCGCAGAAAGTGAAAAATGGATAAAGAAGTTGTGGTATTTACTTACAAAGCAATGTCACTCAACAATGAAATCTATGTCATCTGGCCCGTAGCACCACAATGAGTGGATTCAGGTATGATGATTCTAACTGAAATAAGTCACACAGAAAAAGAAACATCATAAGATATCAGTAATACACGGAATGTAAACTTGGCTACACAGAAACTGAATTACAGAACAGAACAGGGTCTCAAATTTAGAAAACCAACTTATGCTTGCTTAAGGGTAAAGGTGATTTGGGGTGCTGCATAAAACCAGAGATTGAAATGAGCACAGATAAAGTTCCTTAAGCCAAATATGGAATAGACAAGAGCTACTCCTTGCTCAACGAAATGGACTCAACACCCCATATTAAACGCCTAAGAATGTACCTGACTAGTAAGTATCTTAAAACCTATGGATTGCTATATCTCCAAAAGAGAATCAAGCGTGTGTACAGGGGCATAAACGCAGCAGTGATAGGATTGGAGAGGTTCGGTGAGCAAATGAAGACCCTTTGAAGTCATATTGCATGGTACCCATTCCACGGGTTTCAACTACCCAGGTTTAAGGTATTCTTCCTTCAGCTAAAACATGCATGTGGAACCTAGAGTATGATCAACCATGTGATCGGGAGACGTGTTCAAATATGTCTCAGTTTTCGTACCCTGGTACTCGGGTGCAACATTCCAGACGCTTTACTAACACTCTCCCGACTTGGAGAGTCAGTCCCTTTAACCTCCTGTTTGGCCCAGTTTGCAATTTCTGCGGAAGATGAACAGGAATAGCGAGAACCAATGAGAGACTAGCTGGAGGTGTCTGGACGGGCAAATTTAACTCTCATTTCCCACGAGGAAGAGGAAATAACCAAAGGCTCAGCGTGCCGTGCCGGAACAAGATTAGGGCCTGAAGCCATCCTGCGGTGTTGCGGCCAGGTCACAAGAAAGCGAGTTGAAGAAAGGAGCTCAGGGGCACTGTAATTCACAAACCTGCAGAGTTATAAATGACAGCTATCGTCCAAAAATATACTGAAGTAAGGCTGCCAAGAGGACTTGAAAGCGGGGCAGAATTGCAGGAAACCGATTTCAGGAGGTAGACTGGAATTGCATTGAAAACATAGGAAAAGAGGCAGAACGTCCACAATGATGCACTTGGCCAAAAAGGGCGTATGCGTTTTTTCCTGAATATATTCAGGAAAAAACGCATACGCCCTTTTTGGCCAACCAAGCAAGCTTGCAAAGGAAATCTGCACTACAATGAAGTCTCACTTCCCCCCGGTCAAAAGGGCCATCTGAAAAAAGTGTAAAATCCAGAAAGGCAGGACAGGCCATGGAGAACTGGGAGCCTTGTTATGCTGATGGGCGGGATGTAAACTGCCAACAGACACTCGGGAGAAGTGTATGGTGTTTCCTGAAACATCTAAAAAACAAAGCAACAGAGCCTAGGGCACTTCCACTTATGGTCCTATAGCTTAGGGAAATTAAAATCAAAAAGACACAGCCACCCCAAAGTTTGGGACGCCTCTGTTTACAAGAACCTCGTTTACAGTACAAGTTCAACATCGCAGAAATTGAAAAATGGATAACGAAGTTGTGGTATTTACTTACTAAGCAATATCACTCAGCAATTAAATCTATGTCATCAGGCCCTTAGCAGCACAATGAGTGGATTCAGGTATGATGATTCTAACTGAAATAAGTCACACAGAAAAAGAAACATCATAAGATATCTCTAATACACGGAATGTAAACTTGGCTACACAGGAACTGAATTACAAAACACAACAGGGTCTCAAATTTAGAAAACCAACTTATGCTTGCTTAAGGGGAAAGGTGAGTTGGGGTGCTGCATAAAACCAGAGATTGAAATGAGCACAGATAAAGTTCCTTAAGCCAAATATGGAATAGACCAGAGCTACTCCTTGCTCAACGAAATGGACTCAACACCCCATATTAAACGCCTAAGAATGTACCTGACTAGTAAGTATCTTAAAACCTATGGATTGCTATGTCTCCAAAAGAGAATCAAGCGTGTGTACAGGGGCATAAACGCAACAGTGATAGGATTGGAGAGGTTCGGTGAGCAAATGAAGACCCTTTGAAGTCATATTGCATGGTACCCATTCCACGGGTTTCAACTACCCAGGTTTAAGGTATTCTTCCTTCAGCTAAAACATGCATGTGGAACCCAGAGTATGATCAACCGTGTGAACGGGAGACGTGTTCAAATATGTCTCAGTTTTCCTCCCCTGGTACTCGGGTGCAACATTCCAGACGCTTTACTAACACTCTCCCCACTTGGAGAGTCAGTGCCTTTAACCTCCTGTTTGGCCCAGTTTGCAATTTCTGCGGAAGATGAACAGGAATAGGGAGAACCAATGAGAGACTAGCTGGAGGTGTCTGGACGGGCAAATTTAACTCTCATTTCCCACCAGGAAGAGGAAATAACCAAAGGCTCAGCGTGCCGTGCCAGAACCAGATTAGGGCCTGAAGCCATCCTGCGGTGTTGCGGCCAGCTCACAAGAAAGCGAGTTGAAGAAAGGAGCTCAGGGGCACTGTAATTCACAAACCTGCAGAGTTATAAATGACAGCTATCGTCCAAAAATATACTGAAGTAAGGCTGCCAAGAGGACTTGAAATCGGGGCAGAATTGCAGGAAACCGATTTCAGGAGGTAGACAGGAATTGCATTGAAAGCATAGGAAAAGAGGCAGAACGTCCACAATGATCCACTTAGCCAAAAGGGCGTATGCGTTTTTTCCTGAATATATTCAGGAAAAAACGCATACGCCCTTTTTGGCCAACCAAGCAAGCTTGCAAAGGAAATCTGCACTACAATGAAGTCTCACTTCCCCCCGGTCAAAAGGGCCATCTGAAAAAAGTGTAAAATCCAGAAAGGCAGGACAGGCCATGGAGAACTGGAAGCCTTGTTATGCTGATGGGCGGGATGTAAATTGCCAACAGCCACTCGGGAGAAGTGTATGGTGTTTCCTGAAACATCTAAAAAACAAAGCAACAGAGCCTAGGGCACTTCCACTTATGGTCCTATAGCTTAGGGAAATTAAAATAAAAAAGACACAACCACCCCAATGTTTGGGACGCCTCTGTTTACAAGAACCTCGTTTACATTACAAGTTCAACATCGCAGAAAGTGAAAAATGGATAAAGAAGTTGTGGTATTTACTTACAAAGCAATGTCACTCAACAATGAAATCTATGTCATCTGGCCCGTAGCAGCACAATGAGTGGATTCAGGTATGATGATTCTAACTGAAATAAGTCACACAGAAAAAGAAACATCATAAGATATCAGTAATACACGGAATGTAAACTTGGCTACACAGAAACTGAATTACAGAACAGAACAGGGTCTCAAATTTAGAAAACCAACTTATGCTTGCTTAAGGGTAAAGGTGATTTGGGGTGCTGCATAAAACCAGAGATTGAAATGAGCACAGATAAAGTTCCTTAAGCCAAATATGGAATAGACAAGAGCTACTCCTTGCTCAACGAAATGGACTCAACACCCCATATTAAACGCCTAAGAATGTACCTGACTAGTAAGTATCTTAAAACCTATGGATTGCTATATCTCCAAAAGAGAATCAAGCGTGTGTACAGGGGCATAAACGCAGCAGTGATAGGATTGGAGAGGTTCGGTGAGCAAATGAAGACCCTTTGAAGTCATATTGCATGGTACCCATTCCACGGGTTTCAACTACCCAGGTTTAAGGTATTCTTCCTTCAGCTAAAACATGCATGTGGAACCTAGAGTATGATCAACCATGTGATCGGGAGACGTGTTCAAATATGTCTCAGTTTTCGTACCCTGGTACTCGGGTGCAACATTCCAGACGCTTTACTAACACTCTCCCGACTTGGAGAGTCAGTCCCTTTAACCTCCTGTTTGGCCCAGTTTGCAATTTCTGCGGAAGATGAACAGGAATAGCGAGAACCAATGAGAGACTAGCTGGAGGTGTCTGGACGGGCAAATTTAACTCTCATTTCCCACCAGGAAGAGGAAATAACCAAAGGCTCAGCGTGCCGTGCCGGAACAAGATTAGGGCCTGAAGCCATCCTGCGGTGTTGCGGCCAGGTCACAAGAAAGCGAGTTGAAGAAAGGAGCTCAGGGGCACTGTAATTCACAAACCTGCAGAGTTATAAATGACAGCTATCGTCCAAAAATATACTGAAGTAAGGCTGCCAAGAGGACTTGAAAGCGGGGCAGAATTGCAGGAAACCGATTTCAGGAGGTAGACTGGAATTGCATTGAAAACATAGGAAAAGAGGCAGAACGTCCACAATGATGCACTTGGCCAAAAAGGGCGTATGCGTTTTTTCCTGAATATATTCAGGAAAAAACGCATACGCCCTTTTTGGCCAACCAAGCAAGCTTGCAAAGGAAATCTGCACTACAATGAAGTCTCACTTCCCCCCGGTCAAAAGGGCCATCTGAAAAAAGTGTAAAATCCAGAAAGGCAGGACAGGCCATGGAGAACTGGGAGCCTTGTTATGCTGATGGGCGGGATGTAAACTGCCAACAGACACTCGGGAGAAGTGTATGGTGTTTCCTGAAACATCTAAAAAACAAAGCAACAGAGCCTAGGGCACTTCCACTTATGGTCCTATAGCTTAGGGAAATTAAAATCAAAAAGACACAGCCACCCCAAAGTTTGGGACGCCTCTGTTTACAAGAACCTCGTTTACAGTACAAGTTCAACATCGCAGAAATTGAAAAATGGATAACGAAGTTGTGGTATTTACTTACTAAGCAATATCACTCAGCAATTAAATCTATGTCATCAGGCCCTTAGCAGCACAATGAGTGGATTCAGGTATGATGATTCAAACTGAAATAAGTCACACAGAAAAAGAAACATCATAAGATATCTCTAATACACGGAATGTAAACTTGGCTACACAGGAACTGAATTACAAAACACAACAGGGTCTCAAATTTAGAAAACCAACTTATGCTTGCTTAAGGGGAAAGGTGAGTTGGGGTGCTGCATAAAACCAGAGATTGAAATGAGCACAGATAAAGTTCCTTAAGCCAAATATGGAATAGACCAGAGCTACTCCTTGCTCAACGAAATGGACTCAACACCCCATATTAAACGCCTAAGAATGTACCTGACTAGTAAGTATCTTAAAACCTATGGATTGCTATGTCTCCAAAAGAGAATCAAGCGTGTGTACAGGGGCATAAACGCAGCAGTGATAGGATTGGAGAGGTTCGGTGAGCAAATGAAGACCCTTTGAAGTCATATTGCATGGTACCCATTCCACGGGTCTGAACTCTCCAGGTTTAAGGTATTCTTCCTTCAGCTAAAACATGCATGTGGAACCCAGAGTATGATCAACCGTGTGAACGGGAGACGTGTTCAAATATGTCTCAGTTTTCCTCCCCTGGTACTCGGGTGCAGCATTCCAGACGCTTTACTAAGAATCTCCCCACTTGGAGAGTCAGCGCCTTTAACCTCCTGTTTGGCCCAGTTTGCAATTTCTGCGGAAGATGAACAGGAATAGGGAGAACCAATGAGAGACTAGCTGGAGGTGTCTGGACGGGCAAATTTAACTCTCATTTCCCACCAGGAAGAGGAAATAACCAAAGGCTCAGCGTGCCGTGCCGGAACCAGATTAGGGCCTGAAGCCATCCTGCGGTGTTGCGGCCAGCTCAAAAGAAAGCGAGTTGAAGAAAGGAGCTCAGGGGCACTGTAATTCACAAACCTGCAGAGTTATAAATGACAGCTATCGTCCAAAAATATACTGAAGTAAGGCTGCCAAGAGGACTTGAAAGCGGGGCAGAATTGCAGGAAACTGATTTCAGGAGGTAGACAGGAATTGCATTGAAAGCATAGGAAAAGAGGCAGAACGTCCACAATGATGCACTTAGCCAAAAGGGCGTATGCGTTTTTTCCTGAATATATTCAGGAAAAAACGCATACGCACTTTTTGGCCAACCAAGCAAAGTTGCAAAGGAAATCTGCACTACAATGACGTCTCACTTCCCCCCGGTCAAAAGGGCCATCTGAAAAAAGTGTAAAATCCAGAAAGGCAGGACAGGCCATGGAGAACTGGGAGCCTTGGTATGCTGATGGGCGGGATGTAACTTGCCAACAGCCACTCGGGAGAAGTGTATGGTGTTTCCTGAAACATCTAAAAAACAAAGCAACAGAGCCTAGGGCACTTCCACTTATGGTCCTATAGCTTAGGGAAATTAAAATCAAAAAGACACAGCCACCCCAAAATTTGGGACGCCTCTGTTTACAAGAACCTCTTTTACCGTACAAGTTCAATATCACAGAAAGTGAAAAATGGATAAAGAACTTGTGGTACTTACATACAATGCAGTATCACTCAGCAATGAAATCTATGTCATCAGCCCCGTAGCAGCATAATGAGTGGATTCAGGTATGATGATTCTAACTGAAATAAGTCACACTGAAAAAGAAACATCATAAGATATCACTAATACACGGAATGTAAACTTGGCTACACAGGAACTGAATTCCAAAACAGAACAGGGTCTCAAATTTAGAAAACCAACTTATGCTTGCTTAAGGGGAAAGGTGAGTTGGGGTGCTGCATAAAACCAGAGATTGAAATGAGCACAGATAAAGTTCCTTAAGCCAAATATGGAATAGACAAGAGCTACTCCTTGCTCAACGAAATGGACTCAACACCCCATATTAAACGCCTAAGAATGTACCTGACTAGTAAGTATCTTAAAACCTATGGATTGCTATGTCTCCAAAAGAGAATCAAGCGTGTGTACAGGGGCACAAACGCAGCAGTGATAGGACTGGAGAGTTTCGGTGAGCAAATGAAGACCCTTTCAAGTCATATTGCATGGTACCCATTCCACGGGTCTCAACTCTCCAGGTTTAAGGTATTCTTCCTTCAGCTAAAACATGCATGTGGAACCCAGAGTATGATCAACCGTGTGAACGGGAGACGTGTTCAAATATGTCTCAGTTTTCCTCCCCTGGTACTCGGGTGCAACATTCCAGACGCTTTACTAACACTCTCCCCACTTGGAGAGTCAGCGCCTTTAACCTGCTGTTTGGCCCAGTTTGCAATTTCTGCGGAAGATGAACAGGAATAGGGAGAACCAATGACAGACTAGCTGGAGGTGTCTCGACGGGCAAATTTAACTCTCATTTCCCACCAGGAAGAGGAAATAACCAAAGGCTCAGCGTGCCGTGCCGGAACCAGATTAGGGCCTGAAGCCATCCTGCGATGTTGCGGCCAGCTCACAAGAAAGCGAGTTGAAGATAGGAGCTCAGGGACACTGTAATTCACAAACCTGCAGAGTTATAAATGACAGCTATCGTCCAAAAATATACTGAAGTAAGGCTGCCAAGAGGACTTGAAAGTGGGGCAGAATTGCAGGAAACCGATTTCAGGAGGTAGACTGGAATTGCATTGAAAGCATAAGAAAAGAGGCAGAACGTCCACAATGATGTACTTGGCCAAAAAGGGCGTATGCGTTTTTTCCTGAATATATTCAGGAAAAAACGCATACGCACTTTTTGGCCAACCAAGCAAGCTTGCAAAGGAAATCTGCACTACAATGAAGTCTCACTTCCCCCCGGTCAAAAGGGCCATCTGAAAAAAGTGTAAAATCCAGAAAGACAGGACAGGCCATGGAGAACTGGGAGCCTTGTTATGCTGATGGGCGGGATGTAAATTGCCAACAGACACTCGGGAGAAGTGTATGGTGTTTCCTGAAACATCTAAAAAACAAAGCAACAGAGCCTAGGGCACTTCCACTTATGGTCCTATAGCTTAGGGAAATTAAAATAAAAAAGACACAACCACCCCAATGTTTGGGACGCCTCTGTTTACAAGAACCTCGTTTACATTACAAGTTCAACATCGCAGAAAGTGAAAAATGGATAAAGAAGTTGTGGTATTTACTTACAAAGCAATGTCACTCAACAATGAAATCTATGTCATCTGGCCCGTAGCACCACAATGAGTGGATTCAGGTATGATGATTCTAACTGAAATAAGTCACACAGAAAAAGAAACATCATAAGATATCAGTAATACACGGAATGTAAACTTGGCTACACAGAAACTGAATTACAGAACAGAACAGGGTCTCAAATTTAGAAAACCAACTTATGCTTGCTTAAGGGTAAAGGTGATTTGGGGTGCTGCATAAAACCAGAGATTGAAATGAGCACAGATAAAGTTCCTTAAGCCAAATATGGAATAGACAAGAGCTACTCCTTGCTCAACGAAATGGACTCAACACCCCATATTAAACGCCTAAGAATGTACCTGACTAGTAAGTATCTTAAAACCTATGGATTGCTATATCTCCAAAAGAGAATCAAGCGTGTGTACAGGGGCATAAACGCAGCAGTGATAGGATTGGAGAGGTTCGGTGAGCAAATGAAGACCCTTTGAAGTCATATTGCATGGTACCCATTCCACGGGTTTCAACTACCCAGGTTTAAGGTATTCTTCCTTCAGCTAAAACATGCATGTGGAACCTAGAGTATGATCAACCATGTGATCGGGAGACGTGTTCAAATATGTCTCAGTTTTCGTACCCTGGTACTCGGGTGCAACATTCCAGACGCTTTACTAACACTCTCCCGACTTGGAGAGTCAGTCCCTTTAACCTCCTGTTTGGCCCAGTTTGCAATTTCTGCGGAAGATGAACAGGAATAGCGAGAACCAATGAGAGACTAGCTGGAGGTGTCTGGACGGGCAAATTTAACTCTCATTTCCCACCAGGAAGAGGAAATAACCAAAGGCTCAGCGTGCCGTGCCGGAACAAGATTAGGGCCTGAAGCCATCCTGCGGTGTTGCGGCCAGGTCACAAGAAAGCGAGTTGAAGAAAGGAGCTCAGGGGCACTGTAATTCACAAACCTGCAGAGTTATAAATGACAGCTATCGTCCAAAAATATACTGAAGTAAGGCTGCCAAGAGGACTTGAAAGCGGGGCAGAATTGCAGGAAACCGATTTCAGGAGGTAGACTGGAATTGCATTGAAAACATAGGAAAAGAGGCAGAACGTCCACAATGATGCACTTGGCCAAAAAGGGCGTATGCGTTTTTTCCTGAATATATTCAGGAAAAAACGCATACGCCCTTTTTGGCCAACCAAGCAAGCTTGCAAAGGAAATCTGCACTACAATGAAGTCTCACTTCCCCCCGGTCAAAAGGGCCATCTGAAAAAAGTGTAAAATCCAGAAAGGCAGGACAGGCCATGGAGAACTGGGAGCCTTGTTATGCTGATGGGCGGGATGTAAACTGCCAACAGACACTCGGGAGAAGTGTATGGTGTTTCCTGAAACATCTAAAAAACAAAGCAACAGAGCCTAGGGCACTTCCACTTATGGTCCTATAGCTTAGGGAAATTAAAATCAAAAAGACACAGCCACCCCAAAGTTTGGGACGCCTCTGTTTACAAGAACCTCGTTTACAGTACAAGTTCAACATCGCAGAAATTGAAAAATGGATAACGAAGTTGTGGTATTTACTTACTAAGCAATATCACTCAGCAATTAAATCTATGTCATCAGGCCCTTAGCAGCACAATGAGTGGATTCAGGTATGATGATTCAAACTGAAATAAGTCACACAGAAAAAGAAACATCATAAGATATCTCTAATACACGGAATGTAAACTTGGCTACACAGGAACTGAATTACAAAACACAACAGGGTCTCAAATTTAGAAAACCAACTTATGCTTGCTTAAGGGGAAAGGTGAGTTGGGGTGCTGCATAAAACCAGAGATTGAAATGAGCACAGATAAAGTTCCTTAAGCCAAATATGGAATAGACCAGAGCTACTCCTTGCTCAACGAAATGGACTCAACACCCCATATTAAACGCCTAAGAATGTACCTGACTAGTAAGTATCTTAAAACCTATGGATTGCTATGTCTCCAAAAGAGAATCAAGCGTGTGTACAGGGGCATAAACGCAGCAGTGATAGGATTGGAGAGGTTCGGTGAGCAAATGAAGACCCTTTGAAGTCATATTGCATGGTACCCATTCCACGGGTCTGAACTCTCCAGGTTTAAGGTATTCTTCCTTCAGCTAAAACATGCATGTGGAACCCAGAGTATGATCAACCGTGTGAATGGGAGACGTGTTCAAATATGTCTCAGTTTTCCTCCCCTGGTACTCGGGTGCAGCATTCCAGACGCTTTACTAAGAATCTCCCCACTTGGAGAGTCAGCGCCTTTAACCTCCTGTTTGGCCCAGTTTGCAATTTCTGCGGAAGATGAACAGGAATAGGGAGAACCAATGAGAGACTAGCTGGAGGTGTCTGGACGGGCAAATTTAACTCTCATTTCCCACCAGGAAGAGGAAATAACCAAAGGCTCAGCGTGCCGTGCCGGAACCAGATTAGGGCCTGAAGCCATCCTGCGGTGTTGCGGCCAGCTCAAAAGAAAGCGAGTTGAAGAAAGGAGCTCAGGGGCACTGTAATTCACAAACCTGCAGAGTTATAAATGACAGCTATCGTCCAAAAATATACTGAAGTAAGGCTGCCAAGAGGACTTGAAAGCGGGGCAGAATTGCAGGAAACTGATTTCAGGAGGTAGACAGGAATTGCATTGAAAGCATAGGAAAAGAGGCAGAACGTCCACAATGATGCACTTAGCCAAAAGGGCGTATGCGTTTTTTCCTGAATATATTCAGGAAAAAACGCATACGCACTTTTTGGCCAACCAAGCAAAGTTGCAAAGGAAATCTGCACTACAATGACGTCTCACTTCCCCCCGGTCAAAAGGGCCATCTGAAAAAAGTGTAAAATCCAGAAAGGCAGGACAGGCCATGGAGAACTGGGAGCCTTGGTATGCTGATGGGCGGGATGTAACTTGCCAACAGCCACTCGGGAGAAGTGTATGGTGTTTCCTGAAACATCTAAAAAACAAAGCAACAGAGCCTAGGGCACTTCCACTTATGGTCCTATAGCTTAGGGAAATTAAAATCAAAAAGACACAGCCACCCCAAAATTTGGGACGCCTCTGTTTACAAGAACCTCTTTTACCGTACAAGTTCAATATCACAGAAAGTGAAAAATGGATAAAGAACTTGTGGTACTTACATACAATGCAGTATCACTCAGCAATGAAATCTATGTCATCAGCCCCGTAGCAGCATAATGAGTGGATTCAGGTATGATGATTCTAACTGAAATAAGTCACACTGAAAAAGAAACATCATAAGATATCACTAATACACGGAATGTAAACTTGGCTACACAGGAACTGAATTCCAAAACAGAACAGGGTCTCAAATTTAGAAAACCAACTTATGCTTGCTTAAGGGGAAAGGTGAGTTGGGGTGCTGCATAAAACCAGAGATTGAAATGAGCACAGATAAAGTTCCTTAAGCCAAATATGGAATAGACAAGAGCTACTCCTTGCTCAACGAAATGGACTCAACACCCCATATTAAACGCCTAAGAATGTACCTGACTAGTAAGTATCTTAAAACCTATGGATTGCTATGTCTCCAAAAGAGAATCAAGCGTGTGTACAGGGGCACAAACGCAGCAGTGATAGGACTGGAGAGTTTCGGTGAGCAAATGAAGACCCTTTCAAGTCATATTGCATGGTACCCATTCCACGGGTCTCAACTCTCCAGGTTTAAGGTATTCTTCCTTCAGCTAAAACATGCATGTGGAACCCAGAGTATGATCAACCGTGTGAACGGGAGACGTGTTCAAATATGTCTCAGTTTTCCTCCCCTGGTACTCGGGTGCAACATTCCAGACGCTTTACTAACACTCTCCCCACTTGGAGAGTCAGCGCCTTTAACCTGCTGTTTGGCCCAGTTTGCAATTTCTGCGGAAGATGAACAGGAATAGGGAGAACCAATGACAGACTAGCTGGAGGTGTCTCGACGGGCAAATTTAACTCTCATTTCCCACCAGGAAGAGGAAATAACCAAAGGCTCAGCGTGCCGTGCCGGAACCAGATTAGGGCCTGAAGCCATCCTGCGATGTTGCGGCCAGCTCACAAGAAAGCGAGTTGAAGATAGGAGCTCAGGGACACTGTAATTCACAAACCTGCAGAGTTATAAATGACAGCTATCGTCCAAAAATATACTGAAGTAAGGCTGCCAAGAGGACTTGAAAGTGGGGCAGAATTGCAGGAAACCGATTTCAGGAGGTAGACTGGAATTGCATTGAAAGCATAAGAAAAGAGGCAGAACGTCCACAATGATGTACTTGGCCAAAAAGGGCGTATGCGTTTTTTCCTGAATATATTCAGGAAAAAACGCATACGCACTTTTTGGCCAACCAAGCAAGCTTGCAAAGGAAATCTGCACTACAATGAAGTCTCACTTCCCCCCGGTCAAAAGGGCCATCTGAAAAAAGTGTAAAATCCAGAAAGACAGGACAGGCCATGGAGAACTGGGAGCCTTGTTATGCTGATGGGCGGGATGTAAATTGCCAACAGACACTCGGGAGAAGTGTATGGTGTTTCCTGAAACATCTAAAAAACAAAGCAACAGAGCCTAGGGCACTTCCACTTATGGTCCTATAGCTTAGGGAAATTAAAATAAAAAAGACACAACCACCCCAATGTTTGGGACGCCTCTGTTTACAAGAACCTCGTTTACATTACAAGTTCAACATCGCAGAAAGTGAAAAATGGATAAAGAAGTTGTGGTATTTACTTACAAAGCAATGTCACTCAACAATGAAATCTATGTCATCTGGCCCGTAGCACCACAATGAGTGGATTCAGGTATGATGATTCTAACTGAAATAAGTCACACAGAAAAAGAAACATCATAAGATATCAGTAATACACGGAATGTAAACTTGGCTACACAGAAACTGAATTACAGAACAGAACAGGGTCTCAAATTTAGAAAACCAACTTATGCTTGCTTAAGGGTAAAGGTGATTTGGGGTGCTGCATAAAACCAGAGATTGAAATGAGCACAGATAAAGTTCCTTAAGCCAAATATGGAATAGACAAGAGCTACTCCTTGCTCAACGAAATGGACTCAACACCCCATATTAAACGCCTAAGAATGTACCTGACTAGTAAGTATCTTAAAACCTATGGATTGCTATATCTCCAAAAGAGAATCAAGCGTGTGTACAGGGGCATAAACGCAGCAGTGATAGGATTGGAGAGGTTCGGTGAGCAAATGAAGACCCTTTGAAGTCATATTGCATGGTACCCATTCCACGGGTTTCAACTACCCAGGTTTAAGGTATTCTTCCTTCAGCTAAAACATGCATGTGGAACCTAGAGTATGATCAACCATGTGATCGGGAGACGTGTTCAAATATGTCTCAGTTTTCGTACCCTGGTACTCGGGTGCAACATTCCAGACGCTTTACTAACACTCTCCCGACTTGGAGAGTCAGTCCCTTTAACCTCCTGTTTGGCCCAGTTTGCAATTTCTGCGGAAGATGAACAGGAATAGCGAGAACCAATGAGAGACTAGCTGGAGGTGTCTGGACGGGCAAATTTAACTCTCATTTCCCACCAGGAAGAGGAAATAACCAAAGGCTCAGCGTGCCGTGCCGGAACAAGATTAGGGCCTGAAGCCATCCTGCGGTGTTGCGGCCAGGTCACAAGAAAGCGAGTTGAAGAAAGGAGCTCAGGGGCACTGTAATTCACAAACCTGCAGAGTTATAAATGACAGCTATCGTCCAAAAATATACTGAAGTAAGGCTGCCAAGAGGACTTGAAAGCGGGGCAGAATTGCAGGAAACCGATTTCAGGAGGTAGACTGGAATTGCATTGAAAACATAGGAAAAGAGGCAGAACGTCCACAATGATGCACTTGGCCAAAAAGGGCGTATGCGTTTTTTCCTGAATATATTCAGGAAAAAACGCATACGCCCTTTTTGGCCAACCAAGCAAGCTTGCAAAGGAAATCTGCACTACAATGAAGTCTCACTTCCCCCCGGTCAAAAGGGCCATCTGAAAAAAGTGTAAAATCCAGAAAGGCAGGACAGGCCATGGAGAACTGGGAGCCTTGTTATGCTGATGGGCGGGATGTAAACTGCCAACAGACACTCGGGAGAAGTGTATGGTGTTTCCTGAAACATCTAAAAAACAAAGCAACAGAGCCTAGGGCACTTCCACTTATGGTCCTATAGCTTAGGGAAATTAAAATCAAAAAGACACAGCCACCCCAAAGTTTGGGACGCCTCTGTTTACAAGAACCTCGTTTACAGTACAAGTTCAACATCGCAGAAATTGAAAAATGGATAACGAAGTTGTGGTATTTACTTACTAAGCAATATCACTCAGCAATTAAATCTATGTCATCAGGCCCTTAGCAGCACAATGAGTGGATTCAGGTATGATGATTCTAACTGAAATAAGTCACACAGAAAAAGAAACATCATAAGATATCTCTAATACACGGAATGTAAACTTGGCTACACAGGAACTGAATTACAAAACACAACAGGGTCTCAAATTTAGAAAACCAACTTATGCTTGCTTAAGGGGAAAGGTGAGTTGGGGTGCTGCATAAAACCAGAGATTGAAATGAGCACAGATAAAGTTCCTTAAGCCAAATATGGAATAGACCAGAGCTACTCCTTGCTCAACGAAATGGACTCAACACCCCATATTAAACGCCTAAGAATGTACCTGACTAGTAAGTATCTTAAAACCTATGGATTGCTATGTCTCCAAAAGAGAATCAAGCGTGTGTACAGGGGCATAAACGCAACAGTGATAGGATTGGAGAGGTTCGGTGAGCAAATGAAGACCCTTTGAAGTCATATTGCATGGTACCCATTCCACGGGTTTCAACTACCCAGGTTTAAGGTATTCTTCCTTCAGCTAAAACATGCATGTGGAACCCAGAGTATGATCAACCGTGTGAACGGGAGACGTGTTCAAATATGTCTCAGTTTTCCTCCCCTGGTACTCGGGTGCAACATTCCAGACGCTTTACTAACACTCTCCCCACTTGGAGAGTCAGTGCCTTTAACCTCCTGTTTGGCCCAGTTTGCAATTTCTGCGGAAGATGAACAGGAATAGGGAGAACCAATGAGAGACTAGCTGGAGGTGTCTGGACGGGCAAATTTAACTCTCATTTCCCACCAGGAAGAGGAAATAACCAAAGGCTCAGCGTGCCGTGCCAGAACCAGATTAGGGCCTGAAGCCATCCTGCGGTGTTGCGGCCAGCTCACAAGAAAGCGAGTTGAAGAAAGGAGCTCAGGGGCACTGTAATTCACAAACCTGCAGAGTTATAAATGACAGCTATCGTCCAAAAATATACTGAAGTAAGGCTGCCAAGAGGACTTGAAATCGGGGCAGAATTGCAGGAAACCGATTTCAGGAGGTAGACAGGAATTGCATTGAAAGCATAGGAAAAGAGGCAGAACGTCCACAATGATCCACTTAGCCAAAAGGGCGTATGCGTTTTTTCCTGAATATATTCAGGAAAAAACGCATACGCCCTTTTTGGCCAACCAAGCAAGCTTGCAAAGGAAATCTGCACTACAATGAAGTCTCACTTCCCCCCGGTCAAAAGGGCCATCTGAAAAAAGTGTAAAATCCAGAAAGGCAGGACAGGCCATGGAGAACTGGAAGCCTTGTTATGCTGATGGGCGGGATGTAAATTGCCAACAGCCACTCGGGAGAAGTGTATGGTGTTTCCTGAAACATCTAAAAAACAAAGCAACAGAGCCTAGGGCACTTCCACTTATGGTCCTATAGCTTAGGGAAATTAAAATAAAAAAGACACAACCACCCCAATGTTTGGGACGCCTCTGTTTACAAGAACCTCGTTTACATTACAAGTTCAACATCGCAGAAAGTGAAAAATGGATAAAGAAGTTGTGGTATTTACTTACAAAGCAATGTCACTCAACAATGAAATCTATGTCATCTGGCCCGTAGCAGCACAATGAGTGGATTCAGGTATGATGATTCTAACTGAAATAAGTCACACAGAAAAAGAAACATCATAAGATATCAGTAATACACGGAATGTAAACTTGGCTACACAGAAACTGAATTACAGAACAGAACAGGGTCTCAAATTTAGAAAACCAACTTATGCTTGCTTAAGGGTAAAGGTGATTTGGGGTGCTGCATAAAACCAGAGATTGAAATGAGCACAGATAAAGTTCCTTAAGCCAAATATGGAATAGACAAGAGCTACTCCTTGCTCAACGAAATGGACTCAACACCCCATATTAAACGCCTAAGAATGTACCTGACTAGTAAGTATCTTAAAACCTATGGATTGCTATATCTCCAAAAGAGAATCAAGCGTGTGTACAGGGGCATAAACGCAGCAGTGATAGGATTGGAGAGGTTCGGTGAGCAAATGAAGACCCTTTGAAGTCATATTGCATGGTACCCATTCCACGGGTTTCAACTACCCAGGTTTAAGGTATTCTTCCTTCAGCTAAAACATGCATGTGGAACCTAGAGTATGATCAACCATGTGATCGGGAGACGTGTTCAAATATGTCTCAGTTTTCGTACCCTGGTACTCGGGTGCAACATTCCAGACGCTTTACTAACACTCTCCCGACTTGGAGAGTCAGTCCCTTTAACCTCCTGTTTGGCCCAGTTTGCAATTTCTGCGGAAGATGAACAGGAATAGCGAGAACCAATGAGAGACTAGCTGGAGGTGTCTGGACGGGCAAATTTAACTCTCATTTCCCACCAGGAAGAGGAAATAACCAAAGGCTCAGCGTGCCGTGCCGGAACAAGATTAGGGCCTGAAGCCATCCTGCGGTGTTGCGGCCAGGTCACAAGAAAGCGAGTTGAAGAAAGGAGCTCAGGGGCACTGTAATTCACAAACCTGCAGAGTTATAAATGACAGCTATCGTCCAAAAATATACTGAAGTAAGGCTGCCAAGAGGACTTGAAAGCGGGGCAGAATTGCAGGAAACCGATTTCAGGAGGTAGACTGGAATTGCATTGAAAACATAGGAAAAGAGGCAGAACGTCCACAATGATGCACTTGGCCAAAAAGGGCGTATGCGTTTTTTCCTGAATATATTCAGGAAAAAACGCATACGCCCTTTTTGGCCAACCAAGCAAGCTTGCAAAGGAAATCTGCACTACAATGAAGTCTCACTTCCCCCCGGTCAAAAGGGCCATCTGAAAAAAGTGTAAAATCCAGAAAGGCAGGACAGGCCATGGAGAACTGGGAGCCTTGTTATGCTGATGGGCGGGATGTAAACTGCCAACAGACACTCGGGAGAAGTGTATGGTGTTTCCTGAAACATCTAAAAAACAAAGCAACAGAGCCTAGGGCACTTCCACTTATGGTCCTATAGCTTAGGGAAATTAAAATCAAAAAGACACAGCCACCCCAAAGTTTGGGACGCCTCTGTTTACAAGAACCTCGTTTACAGTACAAGTTCAACATCGCAGAAATTGAAAAATGGATAACGAAGTTGTGGTATTTACTTACTAAGCAATATCACTCAGCAATTAAATCTATGTCATCAGGCCCTTAGCAGCACAATGAGTGGATTCAGGTATGATGATTCAAACTGAAATAAGTCACACAGAAAAAGAAACATCATAAGATATCTCTAATACACGGAATGTAAACTTGGCTACACAGGAACTGAATTACAAAACACAACAGGGTCTCAAATTTAGAAAACCAACTTATGCTTGCTTAAGGGGAAAGGTGAGTTGGGGTGCTGCATAAAACCAGAGATTGAAATGAGCACAGATAAAGTTCCTTAAGCCAAATATGGAATAGACCAGAGCTACTCCTTGCTCAACGAAATGGACTCAACACCCCATATTAAACGCCTAAGAATGTACCTGACTAGTAAGTATCTTAAAACCTATGGATTGCTATGTCTCCAAAAGAGAATCAAGCGTGTGTACAGGGGCATAAACGCAACAGTGATAGGATTGGAGAGGTTCGGTGAGCAAATGAAGACCCTTTGAAGTCATATTGCATGGTACCCATTCCACGGGTTTCAACTACCCAGGTTTAAGGTATTCTTCCTTCAGCTAAAACATGCATGTGGAACCCAGAGTATGATCAACCGTGTGAACGGGAGACGTGTTCAAATATGTCTCAGTTTTCCTCCCCTGGTACTCGGGTGCAACATTCCAGACGCTTTACTAACACTCTCCCCACTTGGAGAGTCAGTGCCTTTAACCTCCTGTTTGGCCCAGTTTGCAATTTCTGCGGAAGATGAACAGGAATAGGGAGAACCAATGAGAGACTAGCTGGAGGTGTCTGGACGGGCAAATTTAACTCTCATTTCCCACCAGGAAGAGGAAATAACCAAAGGCTCAGCGTGCCGTGCCAGAACCAGATTAGGGCCTGAAGCCATCCTGCGGTGTTGCGGCCAGCTCACAAGAAAGCGAGTTGAAGAAAGGAGCTCAGGGGCACTGTAATTCACAAACCTGCAGAGTTATAAATGACAGCTATCGTCCAAAAATATACTGAAGTAAGGCTGCCAAGAGGACTTGAAATCGGGGCAGAATTGCAGGAAACCGATTTCAGGAGGTAGACAGGAATTGCATTGAAAGCATAGGAAAAGAGGCAGAACGTCCACAATGATCCACTTAGCCAAAAGGGCGTATGCGTTTTTTCCTGAATATATTCAGGAAAAAACGCATACGCCCTTTTTGGCCAACCAAGCAAGCTTGCAAAGGAAATCTGCACTACAATGAAGTCTCACTTCCCCCCGGTCAAAAGGGCCATCTGAAAAAAGTGTAAAATCCAGAAAGGCAGGACAGGCCATGGAGAACTGGGAGCCTTGTTATGCTGATGGGCGGGATGTAAATTGCCAACAGCCACTCGGGAGAAGTGTATGGTGTTTCCTGAAACATCTAAAAAACAAAGCAACAGAGCCTAGGGCACTTCCACTTATGGTCCTATAGCTTAGGGAAATTAAAATCAAAAAGACAGAGCCATCCCAAAGTTTGGGACGCCTCTGTTTACAAGAACCTCGTTTACCGTACAAGTTCAATATCACAGAAAGTGAAAAATGGATAAAGAACTTGTGGTACTTACGTACTATGCAGTATCACTCAGCAATGAAATCTATGTCATCAGGCCCGTAGCAGCATAATGAGTGGATTCAGGTATGATGATTCTAACTGAAATAAGTCACACAGAAAAAGAAACATCATAATATATCTGTAATACTCGGAATGTAAACTTGGCTACACAGGAACTGAATTACAGAACAGAACAGGGTCTCAAATTTAGAAAACCAACTTATGCTTGCTTAAGGGGAAAGGTGAGTTGCGGTGCTGCATAAAACCAGAGATTGAAATGAGCACAGATAAAGTTCCTTAAGCCAAATATGGAATAGACAAGAGCTACTCCTTGCTCAATGAAGTGGACTCAACACCGCATATTAAACGCCTAAGAATGTACCTGACTAGTAAGTATCTTAAAACCTATGGATTGCTATGTCTCCGAAAGAGAATCAAGCATGTGTACAGGGGCATAAACGCAGCAGTGATAGGATTGGAGAGGTTCGGTGAGCAAATGAAGACCCTTTGAAGTCATATTGCATGGTACCCATTCCACGGGTCTCAACTACCCAGGTTTAAGGTATTCTTCCTTCAGCTAAAACATGCATGTGGAACCTAGAGTATGATCAACAATGTGATCGGGAGACGTGTTCAAATATGTCTCAGTTTTCGTACCCTGGTACTCGGGTGCAACATTCCAGACGCTTTACTAACACTCTCCCGACTTGGAGAGTCAGTCCCTTTAACCTCCTGTTTGGCCCAGTTTGCAATTTCTGCGGAAGATGAACAGGAATAGCGAGAACCAATGAGAGACTAGCTGGAGGTGTCTGGACGGGCAAATTTAACTCTCATTTCCCACCAGGAAGAGGAAATAACCAAAGGCTCAGCGTGCAGTGCCGAAACCAGATTAGGGCCTGAAGCCATCCTGCGGTGTTGCGGCCAGCTCACAAGAAAGCGAGTTGAAGAAAGGAGCTCAGGGGCAATGTAATTCACAAAACTGTAGAGTTATAAATGACAGCTATCGTCCAAAAATATACTGAAGTAAGGCTGCCAAGAGGACTTGAAAGCGGGGCAGAATTGCAGGAAACCGATTTCAGGAGGTAGACTGGAATTGCATTGAAAGCATAGGAAAAGAAGCAGAACGTCCACAATGATGCACTTGGCCAAAAAGGGCGTATGCGTTTTTTCCTGAATATATTCAGGAAAAAACGCATACGTCCTTTTTGGTCAACCAAGCAAGCTTGCAAAGGAAATCTGCACTACAATGAAGTCTCACTTCCCCCCGGTCAAAAGGGCCATCTGAAAAAAGTGTAAAATCCAGAAAGGCAGGACAGGCCATGGAGAACTGGGAGCCTTGTTATGCTGATGGGCGGGATGTAAACTGCCAACAGACACTCGGGAGAAGTGTATGGTGTTTCCTGAAACATCTAAAAAACAAAGCAACAGAGCCTAGGGCACTTCCACTTATGGTCCTATAGCTTAGGGAAATTAAAATCAAAAAGACACAGCCACCCCAAAGTTTGGAATGGCTCTGTTTACAAGAACCTCGTTTACAGTACAAGTTCAACATCGCAGAAAGTGAAAAATGGATAAAGAAGTTGTGGTATTTACTTACAAAGCAATATCACTCAGCAATGAAATCTATGTCATCAGGCCCGTAGCAGCACAATGAGTGGATTCAGGTACGATGATTCTAACTGAAATAAGTCACACAGAAAAAGAAACATCATAAGGTATCAGTAATACACGGAATGTAAACTTGGCTACACAGGAACTGAATTACAGAACAGAACAGGGTCTCAAATTTAGAAAACCAACTTATGCTTGCTTAAGGGGAAAGGTGAGTTGGGGTGCTGCATAAAACCAGAGATTGAAATGAGCACAGATAAAGTTCCTTAAGCCAAATATGGAATAGACCAGAGCTACTCCTTGCTCAACGAAATGGACTCAACACCCCATATTAAACGCCTAAGAATGTACCTGACTAGTAAGTATCTTAAAACCTATGGATTGCTATGTCTCCAAAAGAGAATCAAGCGTGTGTACAGGGGCATAAACGCAGCAGTGATAGGATTGGAGAGGTTCGGTGAGCAAATGAAGACCCTTTGAAGTCATATTGCATGGTACCCATTCCACGGGTCTCAACTCTCCAGGTTTAAGGTATTCTTCCTTCAGCTAAAACATGCATGTGGAACCCAGAGTATGATCAACCGTGTGAACGGGAGACGTGTTCAAATATGTCTCAGTTTTCCTCCCCTGGTACTCGGGTGCAACATTCCAGACGCTTTACTAACAATCTCCCCACTTGGAGAGTCAGCGCCTTTAACCTCCTGTTTGGCCCAGTTTGCAATTTCTGCGGAAGATGAACAGGAATAGGGAGAACCAATGAGAGACTAGCTGGAGGTGTCTGGACGGGCAAATTTAACTCTCATTTCCCAAGAGGAAGAGGAAATAACCAAAGGCTCAGCATGCCGTGCCGGAACCAGATTAGGGCCTGAAGCCATCCTGCGGTGTTGCGGCCAGCTCAAAAGAAAGCGAGTTGAAGAAAGGAGCTCAGGGGCACTGTAATTCACAAACCTGCAGAGTTATAAATGACAGCTATCGTCCAAAAATATACTGAAGTAAGGCTGCCAAGAGGACTTGAAAGCGGGGCAGAATTGCAGGAAACTGATTTCAGGAGGTAGACAGGAATTGCATTGAAAGCATAGGAAAAGAGGCAGAACGTCCACAATGATGCACTTAGCCAAAAGGGCGTATGCGTTTTTTCCTGAATATATTCAGGAAAAAACGCATACGCCCTTTTTGGCCAACCAAGCAAAGTTGCAAAGGAAATCTGCACTACAATGACGTCTCACTTCCCCCCGGTCAAAAGGGCCATCTGAAAAAAGTGTAAAATCCAGAAAGGCAGGACAGGCCATGGAGAACTGGGAGCCTTGTTATGCTGATGGGCGGGATGTAACTTGCCAACAGCCACTCGGGAGAAGTGTATGGTGTTTCCTGAAACATCTAAAAAACAAATCAACAGAGCCTAGGGCACTTCCACTTATGGTCCTATAGCTTAGGGAAATTAAAATAAAAAAGACACAGCCACCCCAAAATTTGGGACGCCTCTGTTTACAAGAACCTCGTTTACCGTACAAGTCTAATATCACAGAAAGTGAAAAATGGATAAAGAACTTGTGGTACTTACGTACAATGCAGTATCACTCAGCAATGAAATCTATGTCATCAGGCCCGTAGCAGCATAATGAGTGGATTCAGGTATGATGATTCTAACTGAAATAAGTCACACTGAAAAAGAAACATCATAAGATATCACTAATACACGGAATATAAACTTGGCTACACAGGAACTGAATTCCAAAACAGAACAGGGTCTCAAATTTAGAAAACCAACTTATGCTTGCTTAAGGGGAAAGGTGAGTTGGGGTGCTGCATAAAACCAGAGATTGAAATGAGCACAGATAAAGTTCCTTAAGCCAAATATGGAATAGACCAGAGCTACTCCTTGCTCAACGAAATGGACTCAACACCCCATATTAAACGCCTAATAATGTACCTGATTAGTAAGTATCTTAAAACCTATGGATTGCTATGTCTCCAAAAGAGAATCAAGCGTGTGTACAGGGGAATAAACGCAGCAGTGATAGGATTGGAGAGGTTCGGTGAGCAAATGAAGACCCTTTGAAGTCATATTGCATGGTACCCATTCCACGGGTCTCAACTCTCCAGGTTTAAGGTATTCTTCCTTCAGTTAAAACATGCATGTGGAACCCAGAGTATGATCAACCGTGTGAACGGGAGACGTGTTCAAATATGTCTCAGTTTTCCTCCCCTGGTACTCGGGTGCAACATTCCAGACGCTTTACTAACACTCTCCCCACTTGGAGAGTCAGCGCCTTTAACCTCCTGTTTGGCCCAGTTTGCAATTTCTGCGGAAGATGAACAGGAATAGCCAGAACCAATGAGAGACTAGCTGGAGGTGTCTGGACGGGCAAATTTAACTCTCATTTCCCACCAGGAAGAGGAAATAACCAAAGGCTCAGCGTGCCGTGCCGGAACCACATTAGGGCCTGAAGCCATCCTGCGGTGTTGCGGCCAGCTCACAAGAAAGCGAGTTGAAGAAAGGAGCTCAGGGGCACTGTAATTCACAAACCTGCAGAGTTATAAATGACAGCTGTCGTCCAAAAATATACTGAAGTAAGGCTGCCAAGAGGACTTGAAAGCGGGGCAGAATTGCAGGAAACCGATTTCAGGAGGTAGACTGGAATTGCATTGAAAGCATAGGAAAAGAAGCAGAACGTCCACAATGATGCACTTGGCCAAAAAGGGCGTATGCGTTTTTTCCTGAATATATTCAGGAAAAAACGCATACGTCCTTTTTGGTCAACCAAGCAAGCTTGCAAAGGAAATCTGCACTACAATGAAGTCTCACTTCCCCCCGGTCAAAAGGGCCATCTGAAAAAAGTGTAAAATCCAGAAAGGCAGGACAGGCCATGGAGAACTGGGAGCCTTGTTATGCTGATGGGCGGGATGTAAACTGCCAACAGACACTCGGGAGAAGTGTATGGTGTTTCCTGAAACATTTAAAAAACAAAGCAACAGAGCCTAGGGCACTTCCACTTATGGTCCTATAGCTTAGGGAAATTAAAATCAAAAAGACACAGCCACCCCAAAGTTTGGAATGGCTCTGTTTACAAGAACCTCGTTTACAGTACAAGTTCAACATCGCAGAAAGTGAAAAATGGATAAAGAAGTTGTGGTATTTACTTACAAAGCAATATCACTCAGCAATGAAATCTATGTCATCAGGCCCGTAGCAGCACAATGAGTGGATTCAGGTATGATGATTCTAACTGAAATAAGTCACACAGAAAAAGAAACATCATAAGGTATCAGTAATACACGGAATGTAAACTTGGCTACACAGGAACTGAATTACAGAACAGAACAGGGTCTTAAATTTAGAAAACCAACTTATGCTTGCTTAAGGGGAAAGGTGAGTTGGGGTGCTGCATAAAACCAGAGATTGAAATGAGCACAGATAAAGTTCCTTAAGCCAAATATGGAATAGACCAGAGCTACTCCTTGCTCAACGAAATGGACTCAACACCCCATATTAAACGCCTAAGAATGTACCTGACTAGTAAGTATCTTAAAACCTATGGATTGCTATGTCTCCAAAAGAGAATCAAGCGTGTGTACAGGGGCATAAACGCAGCAGTGATAGGATTGGAGAGGTTCGGTGAGCAAATGAAGACCCTTTGAAGTCATATTGCATGGTACCCATTCCACGGGTCTCAACTCTCCAGGTTTAAGGTATTCTTCCTTCAGCTAAAACATGCATGTGGAACCCAGAGTATGATCAACCGTGTGAACGGGAGACGTGTTCAAATATATCTCAGTTTTCCTACCCTGGTACTCGGGTGCAACATTCCAGACGCTTTACTAACAATCTCCCCACTTGGAGAGTCAGCGCCTTTAACCTCCTGTTTGGCCCAGTTTGCAATTTCTGCGGAAGATGAACAGGAATAGGGAGAACCAATGAAAGACTAGCTGGAGGTGTCTGGACGGGCAAATTTAACTCTCATTTCCCACCAGGAAGAGGAAATAACCAAAGGCTCAGCGTGCCGTGCCGGAACCACATTAGGGCCTGAAGGCATCCTGCGGTGTTGCGGCCAGCTCAAAAGAAAGCGAGTTGAAGAAAGGAGCTCAGGGGCACTGTAATTCACAAACCTGCAGAGTTATAAATGACAGCTATCGTCCAAAAATATACTGAAGTAAGGCTGCCAAGAGGACTTGAAAGCGGGGCAGAATTGCAGGAAACTGATTTCAGGAGGTAGACAGGAATTGCATTGAAAGCATAGGAAAAGAGGCAGAACGTCCACAATGATGCACTTAGCCAAAAGGGCGTATGCGTTTTTTCCTGAATATATTCAGGAAAAAACGCATACACCCTTTTTGGCCAACCAAGCAAAGTTGCAAAGGAAATCTGCACTACAATGACGTCTCACTTCCCCCCGGTCAAAAGGGCCATCTGAAAAAAGTGTAAAATCCAGAAAGGCAGGACAGGCCATGGAGAACTGGGAGCCTTGTTATGCTGATGGGCGGGATGTAAATTGCCAACAGCCACTCGGGAGAAGTGTATGGTGTTTCCTGAAACATCTAAAAAACAAAGCAACAGAGCCTAGGGCACTTCCACTTATGGTCCTATAGCTTAGGGAAATTAAAATCAAAAAGACACAGCCACCCCAAAATTTGGGACGCCTCTGTTTACAAGAACCTCATTTACAGTACAAGTCTAATATCACAGAAAGTGAAAAATGGATAAAGAACTTGTGGTACTTACGTACAATGCAGTATCACTCAGCAATGAAATCTATGTCATCAGGCCCGTAGCAGCATAATGAGTGGATTCAGGTATGATGATTCTAACTGAAATAAGTCACACTGAAAAAGAAACATCATAAGATATCACTAATACACGGAATGTAAACTTGGCTACACAGGAACTGAATTCCAAAACAGAACAGGGTCTCAAATTTAGAAAACCAACTTATGCTTGCTTAAGGGGAAAGGTGAGTTGGGGTGCTGCATAAAACCAGAGATTGAAATGAGCACAGATAAAGTTCCTTAAGCCAAATATGGAATAGACCAGAGCTACTCCTTGCTCAACGAAATGGACTCAACACCCCATATTAAACGCCTAATAATGTACCTGATTAGTAAGTATCTTAAAACCTATGGATTGCTATGTCTCCAAAAGAGAATCAAGCGTGTGTACAGGGGAATAAACGCAGCAGTGATAGGATTGGAGAGGTTCGGTGAGCAAATGAAGACCCTTTGAAGTCATATTGCATGGTACCCATTCCACGGGTCTCAACTCTCCAGGTTTAAGGTATTCTTCCTTCAGTTAAAACATGCATGTGGAACCCGGAGTATGATCAACCGTGTGAACGGGAGACGTGTTCAAATATGTCTCAGTTTTCCTCCCCTGGTACTCGGGTACAACATTCCAGACGCTTTACTAACACTCTCCCCACTTGGAGAGTCAGCGCCTTTAACCTCCTGTTTGGCCCAGTTTGCAATTTCTGCGGAAGATGAACAGGAATAGGGAGAACCAATGAGAGACTAGCTGGAGGTGTCTGGACGGGCAAATTTAACTCTCATTTCCCACCAGGAAGAGGAAATAACCAAAGGCTCAGCGTGCCGTGCCAGAACCAGATTAGGGCCTGAAGCCATCCTGCGGTGTTGCGGCCAGCTCACAAGAAAGCGAGTTGAAGAAAGGAGCTCAGGGGCACTGTAATTCACAAACCTGCAGAGTTATAAATGACAGCTGTCGTCCAAAAATATACTGAAGTAAGGCTGCCAAGAGGACTTGAAAGCGGGGCAGAATTGCAGGAAACCGATTTCAGGAGGTAGACTGGAATTGCATTGAAAGCATAGGAAAAGAAGCAGAACGTCCACAATGATGCACTTGGCCAAAAAGGGCGTATGCGTTTTTTCCTGAATATATTCAGGAAAAAACGCATACGTCCTTTTTGGTCAACCAAGCAAGCTTGCAAAGGAAATCTGCACTACAATGAAGTCTCACTTCCCCCCGGTCAAAAGGGCCATCTGAAAAAAGTGTAAAATCCAGAAAGGCAGGACAGGCCATGGAGAACTGGGAGCCTTGTTATGCTGATGGGCGGGATGTAAATTGCCAACAGACACTCGGGAGAAGTGTATGGTGTTTCCTGAAACATCTAAAAAACAAAGCAACAGAGCCTAGGGCACTTCCACTTATGGTCCTATAGCTTAGGGAAATTAAAATCAAAAAGACACAGCCACCCCAAAGTTTGGGACGCCTCTGTTTACAAGAACCTCGTTTACATTACAAGTTCAACATCGCAGAAAGTGAAAAATGGATAAAGAAGTTGTGGTATTTACTTACAAAGCAATGTCACTCAACAATGAAATCTATGTCATCTGGCACGTAGCAGCACAATGAGTGGATTCAGGTATGATGATTCTAACTGAAATAAGTCACACAGAAAAAGAAACATCATAAGATATCAGTAATACACGGAATGTAAACTTGGCTACACAGAAACTGAATTACAGAACAGAACAGGGTCTCAAATTTAGAAAACCAACTTATGCTTGCTTAAGGGTAAAGGTGAGTTGGGGTGCTGCATAAAACCAGAGATTGAAATGAGCACAGATAAAGTTCCTTAAGCCAAATATGGAATAGACAAGAGCTACTCCTTGCTCAACGAAATGGACTCAACACCCCATATTAAACGCCTAAGAATGTACCTGACTAGTAAGTATCTTAAAACCTATGGATTGCTATGTCTCCAAAAGAGAATCAAGCGTGTGTACAGGGGCATAAACGCAGCAGTGATAGGATTGGAGAGGTTCGGTGAGCAAATGAAGACCCTTTGAAGTCATATTGCATGGTACCCATTCCACGGGTTTCAACTACCCAGGTTTAAGGTATTCTTCCTTCAGCTAAAACATGCATGTGGAACCTAGAGTATGATCAACCATGTGATCGGGAGACGTGTTCAAATATGTCTCAGTTTTCGTACCCTGGTACTCGGGTGCAACATTCCAGACACTTTACTAACACTCTCCCGACTTGGAGAGTCAGTCCCTTTAACCTCCTGTTTGGCCCAGTTTGCAATTTCTGCGGAAGATGAACAGGAATAGCCAGAACCAATGAGAGACTAGCTGGAGGTGTCTGGACGGGCAAATTTAACTCTCATTTCCCACCAGGAAGAGGAAATAACCAAAGGCTCAGCGTGCCGTGCCGGAACCAGATTAGGGCCTGAAGCCATCCTGCGGTGTTGCGGCCAGCTCACAAGAAAGCGAGTTGAAGAAAGGAGCTCAGGGGCACTGTAATTCACAAACCTGCAGAGTTATAAATGACAGCTATCGTCCAAAAATATACTGAAGTAAGGCTGCCAAGAGGACTTGAAAGCGGGGCAGAATTGCAGGAAACCGATTTCAGGAGGTAGACTGGAATTGCATTGAAAGCATAGGAAAAGAAGCAGAACGTCCACAATGATGCACTTGGCCAAAAAGGGCGTATGCGTTTTTTCCTGAATATATTCAGGAAAAAACGCATACGCCCTTTTTGGCCAACCAAGCAAGCTTGCAAAGGAAATCTGCACTACAATGAAGTCTCACTTCCCCCCGGTCAAAAGGGCCATCTGAAAAAAGTGTAAAATCCAGAAAGGCAGGACAGGCCATGGAGAACTGGGAGCCTTGTTATGCTGATGGGCGGGATGTCAATTGCCAACAGACACTCGGGAGAAGTGTATGGTGTTTCCTGAAACATCTAAAAAACTAAGCAACAGAGCCTAGGGCACTTCCACTTATGGTCCTATAGCTTAGGGAAATTAAAATAAAAAAGACACAGCCACCCCAAAATTTGGGACGCCTCTGTTTACAAGAATCTCGTTTACCGTACAAGTCTAATATCACAGAAAGTGAAAAATGGATAAAGAACGTGTGGTACTTACGTACAATGCAGTATCACTCAGCAATGAAATCTATGTCATCAGGCCCGTAGCAGCATAATGAGTGGATTCAGGTATGATGATTCTAACTGAAATAAGTCACACTGAAAAAGAAACATTATAAGATATCACTAATACACGGAATGTAAACTTGGCTACACAGGAACTGAATTCCAAAACAGAACAGGGTCTCAAATTTAGAAAACCAACTTATGCTTGCTTAAGGGGAAAGGTGAGTTGGGGTGCTGCATAAAACCAGAGATTGAAATGAGCACAGATAAAGTTCCTTAAGCCAAATATGGAATAGACCAGAGCTACTCCTTGCTCAACGAAATGAACTCAACACCCCATATTAAACGCCTAATAATGTACCTGATTAGTAAGTATCTTAAAACCTATGGATTGCTATGTCTCCAAAAGAGAATCAAGCGTGTGTACAGGGGAATAAACGCAGCAGTGATAGGATTGGAGAGGTTCGGTGAGCAAATGAAGACCCTTTGAAGTCATATTGCATGGTACCCATTCCACGGGTCTCAACACTCCAGGTTTAATGTATTCTTCCTTCAGCTAAAACATGCATGTGGGACCCAGAGTATGATCAACCGTGTGAACGGGAGACGTGTTCAAATATGTCTCAGTTTTCCTCCCCTGGTACTCGGGTGCAACATTCCAGACGCTTTACTAACACTCTCCCCACTTGGAGAGTCAGCGCCTTTAACCTCCTGTTTGGCCCAGTTTGCAATTTCTGCGGAAGATGAACAGGAATAGGGAGAACCAATGACAGAGTAGCTGGAGGTGTCTGGACGGGCAAATTTAACTCTCATTTCCCAACAGGAAGAGGAAATAACCAAAGGCTCAGCGTGCCGTGCCGGAACCAGATTAGGGCCTGAAGCCATCCTGCGGTGTTGCGGCCAGCTCACAAGAAAGCGAGTTGAAGAAAGGAGCTCAGGGGCACTGTAATTCACAAACCTGCAGAGTTATAAATGACAGCTATCGTCCAAAAATATACTGAAGTAAGGCTGCCAAGAGGACTTGAAAGCGGGCCAGAATTGCAGGAAACCGATTTCAGGAGGTAGACTGGAATTGCATTGAAAGCATAGGAAAAGAGGCAGAACGTCCACAATGATGCACTTGGCCAAAAAGGGCGTATGCGTTTTTTCCTGAATATATTCAGGAAAAAACGCATACGCCCTTTTTGGCCAACCAAGCAAGCTTGCAAAGGAAATCTGCACTACAATGAAGTCTCACTTCCTCCCGGTCAAAAGGGCCATCTGAAAGCAGTGTAAAATCCAGAAAGGCAGGACAAGCCATGGAGAACTGGGAGCCTTGTTATGCTGATGGGCGGGATGTAAATTGCCAACAGACACTCGGGAGAAGTGTATGGTGTTTCCTGAAACATCTAAAAAACAAAGCAACAGAGCCTAGGGCACTTCCACTTATGGTCCTATAGCTTAGGGAAATTAAAATCAAAAAGACACAGCCACCCCAAAGTTTGGGACGCCTCTGTTTACAAGAACCTCGTTTACAGTACAAGTTCAACATCACAGAAAGTGAAAAATGGATAAAGAAGTTGTGCTATTTCCTTACAAAGCAATATCACTCAGCAATGAAATCAATGTCATCAGGCCCTTAGCAGCACAATGAGTGGATTCAGGTATGATGATTCTAACTGAAATAAGTCACACAGAAAAGGAAACATCATAAGATATCAGTAATACACGGAATGTAAACTTGGCTACACAGGAACTGAATTACAGAACAGAACAGGGTCTCAAATTTAGAAAACCAACTTATGCTTGCTTAAGGGGAAAGGTGAGTTGGGGTGCTGCATAAAACCAGAGATTGAAATGAGCACAGATAAAGTTCCTTAAGCCAAATATGGAATACACAAGAGCTACTCCTTGCTCAATGAAATATACTCAACACCGCATATTAAAAGCCTAAGAATGTACCTGACTAGTAAGTATCTTAAAACCTATGGATTGCTATGTCTCCGAAAGAGAATCAAGCATGTGTACAGGGGCATAAACGCAGCAGTGATAGGATTGGAGAGGTTCGGTGAGCAAATGAAGACCCTTTGAAGTCATATTGCATGGTACCCATTCCACGGGTTTCAACTACCCAGGTTTAAGGTATTCTTCCTTCAGCTAAAACATGCATGTGGAACCTAGAGTATGATCAACCATGTGATCGGGAGACGTGTTGAAATATGTCTCAGTTTTTGTACCCTGGTACTCGGGTGCAACATTCCAGACGCTTTACTAACACTCTCCCGACTTGGAGAGTCAGTCCCTTTAACCTCCTGTTTGGCCCAGTTTGCAATTTCTGCGGAAGATGAACAGGAATAGCGAGAACCAATGAGAGACTAGCTGGAGGTGTCTGGACGGGCAAATTTAACTCTCATTTCCCACCAGGAAGAGGAATTAACCAAAGGCTCAGCGTGCCATGCCGGAACCAGATTAGGGCCTGAAGCCATCCTGCAGTGTTGCCGCCAGGTCACAAGAAAGCGAGTTGAAGAAAGGAGCTCAGGGACACTGTAATTCACAAACCTGCAGAGTTATAAATGACAACTATCGTCCAAAAATATACTGAAGTAAGGCTGCCAAGAGGACTTGAAAGCGGGGCAGAATTGCAGGAAACCGATTTCAGGAGGTAGACAGGAATTGCATTAAAAGCATAGGAAAAGAGGCAGAACGTCCACAATGATGCACTTGGCCAAAAGGGCGTATGCGTTTTTTCCTGAATATATTCAGGAAAAAACGCATACGCCCTTTTTGGCCAACCAAGCAAGCTTGCAAAGGAAATCTGCACTACAATGAAGTCTCACTTCCCCCTGGTCAAAAGGGCCATCTGAAAAAAGTGTAAAATCCAGAAAGACAGGACAGGCCATGGAGAACTGGGAGCCTTGTTATGCTGATGGGCGGGATGTAAATTGCCAACAGACACTCGGGAGAAGTGTATGGTGTTTCCTGAAACATCTAAAAAACAAAGCAACAGAGCCTAGGGCACTTCCACTTATGGTCCTATAGCTTAGGAAAATTTAAATAAAAAAGACACAGCCACCCCAAAGTTTGGGACGCCTCTGATTACAAGAACCTCGTTTACAGTACAAGTTCAACATCACAGAAAGTGAAAAATGGATAAAGAAGTTGTGGTATTTCCTTACAAAGCAATATCACTCAGCAATGAAATCAATGTCATCAGGCCCTTAGCAGCACAATGAGTGGATTCAGGTATGATGATTCTAACTGAAATAAGTCACACAGAAAAGGAAACATCATAAGATATCAGTAATACACGGAATGTAAACATGGCTACACAGGAACTGAATTACAGAACAGAACAGGGTCTCAAATTTAGAAAACCAACTTATGCTTGCTTAAGGGGAAAGGTGAGTTGGGGTGCTGCATAAAACCAGAGATTGAAATGAGCACAGATAAAGTTCCTTAAGCCAAATATGGAATACACAAGAGCTACTCCTTGCTCAATGAAATATACTCAACACCGCATATTAAAAGCCTAAGAATGTACCTGACTAGTAAGTATCTTAAAACCTATGGATTGCTATGTCTCCGAAAGAGAATCAAGCATGTGTACAGGGGCATAAACGCAGCAGTGATAGGATTGGAGAGGTTCGGTGAGCAAATGAAGACCCTTTGAAGTCATATTGCATGGTACCCATTCCACGGGTTTCAACTACCCAGGTTTAAGGTATTCTTCCTTCAGCTAAAACATGCATGTGGAACCTAGAGTATGATCAACCATGTGATCGGGAGACGTGTTCAAATATGTCTCAGTTTTTGTACCCTGGTACTCGGGTGCAACATTCCAGACGCTTTACTAACACTCTCCCGACTTGGAGAGTCAGTCCCTTTAACCTCCTGTTTGGCCCAGTTTGCAATTTCTGCGGAAGATGAACAGGAATAGCGAGAACCAATGAGAGACTAGCTGGAGGTGTCTGGACGGGCAAATTTAACTCTCATTTCCCACCAGGAAGAGGAATTAACCAAAGGCTCAGCGTGCCATGCCGGAACCAGATTAGGGCCTGAAGCCATCCTGCAGTGTTGCCGCCAGGTCACAAGAAAGCGAGTTGAAGAAAGGAGCTCAGGGACACTGTAATTCACAAACCTGCAGAGTTATAAATGACAACTATCGTCCAAAAATATACTGAAGTAAGGCTGCCAAGAGGACTTGAAAGCGGGGCAGAATTGCAGGAAACCGATTTCAGGAGGTAGACAGGAATTGCATTAAAAGCATAGGAAAAGAGGCAGAACGTCCACAATGATGCACTTGGCCAAAAGGGCGTATGCGTTTTCCTGAATATATTCAGGAAAAAACGCATACGCCCTTTTTGGCCAACCAAGCAAGCTTGCAAAGGAAATCTGCACTACAATGAAGTCTCACTTCCCCCCGGTCAAAAGGGCCATCTGAAAAAAGTGTAAAATCCAGAAAGGCAGGACAGGCCATGGAGAACTGGGAGCCTTGTTATGCTGATGGGCGGGATGTAAATTGCCAACAGACACTCGGGAGAAGTGTATGGTGTTTCCTGAAACATCTAAAAAACAAAGCAACAGAGCCTAGGGCACTTCCACTTATGGTCCTATAGCTTAGGAAAATTTAAATAAAAAAGACACAGCCACCCCAAAGTTTGGGACGCCTCTGTTTACAAGAACCTCGTTTACATTACAAGTTCAACATCGCAGAAAGTGAAAAATGGATAAAGAAGTTGTGGTATTTACTTACAAAGCAATATCACTCAGCAATGAAATCTATGTCATCAGGCCCTTAGCAGCACAATGAGTGGATTCAGGTATGATGATTCTAACTGAAATAAGTCACACAGAAAAAGAAATATCATAAGATATCATTAATACACGGAATGTAAACTTGGCTACACAGGAACTGAATTCCAAAACAGAACAGGGTCTCAAATTTAGAAAACCAACTTATGCTTGCTTAAGGGGAAAGGTGAGTTGGGGTGCTGCATAAAACCAGAGATTGAAATGAGCACAGATAAAGTTCCTTAAGCCAAATATGGAATAGACAAGAGCTACTCCTTGCTCAACGAAATGGACTCAACACCCCATATTAAACGCCTAAGAATGTACCTGACTAGTAAGTATCTTAAAACCTATGGATTGCTATGTCTCCAAAAGAGAATCAAGCGTGTGTACAGGGGCATAAACGCAGCAGTGATAGGATTGGAGAGGTTCGGTGAGCAAATGAAGACCCTTTGAAGTCATATTGCATGGTACCCATTCCACGGGTCTCAACTCTCCAGGTTTTAGGTATTCTTCCTTCAGCTAAAGCATTCATGTGGAACCCAGAGTATGATCAACCGTGTGAAGGGGAGACGTGTTCAAATATGTCTCAGTTTTCCTCCCCTGGTACTCGGGTGCAACATTCCAGACGCTTTACTAACGCTCTCCCCACTTGGAGAGTCAGCGCCTTTAACCTCCTGTTTGGCCCAGTTTGCAATTTCTGCGGAAGATGAACAGGAATAGGGAGAACCAATGACAGACTAGCTGGAGGTGTCTCGACGGGCAAATTTAACTCTCATTTCCCACCAGGAAGAGGAAATAACCAAAGGCTCAGCGTGCCGTGCCGGAACCAGATTAGGGCCTGAAGCCATCCTGCGGTGTTGCGGCCAGCTCAAAAGAAAGCGAGTTGAAGAAAGGAGCTCAGGGACACTGTAATTCACAAACCTGCAGAGTTATAAATGACAGCTATCGTCCAAAAATATACTGAAGTAAGGCTGCCAAGAGGACTTGAAAGTGGGGCAGAATTGCAGGAAACCGATTTCAGGAGGTAGACTGGAATTACATTGAAAGCATAAGAAAAGAGGCAGAACGTCCACAATGATGTACTTGGCCAAAAAGGGCGTATGCGTTTTTTCCTGAATATATTCAGGAAAAAACGCATACGCTCTTTTTGACCAACCAAGCAAGCCTGCAAAGGAAATCTGCACTACAATGAAGTCTCACTTCCCCCAGGTCAAAAGGGCCATCTGAAAAAAGTGTAAAATCCAGAAAGGCAGGACAGGCCATGGAGAACTGGGAGCCTTGTTATGCTGATGGGCGGGATGTAAATTGCCAACAGACACTCCGGAGAAGTGTATGGTGTTTCCTGAAACATCTAAAAAACAAAGCAACAGAGCCTAGGGCACTTCCACTTATGGTCCTATAGCTTAGGAAAATTAAAATAAAAAAGACACAGCCACCCCAAAGTTTGGGACGCCTCTGTTTACAAGAACCTCGTTTACATTACAAGTTCAACATCGCAGAAAGTGAAAAATGGATAAAGAAGTTGTGGTATTTACTTACAAAGCAATGTCACTCAACAATGAAATCTATGTCATCTGGCCCGTAGCAGCACAATGAGTGGATTCAGGTATGATGATTCTAACTGAAATAAGTCACACAGAAAAAGAAACATCATAAGATATCAGTAATACACGGAATGTAAACTTGGCTACACAGGAACTGAATTACAGAACAGAACAGGGTCTCAAATTTAGAAAACCAACTTATGCTTGCTTAAGGGTAAAGGTGAGTTGGGGTGCTGCATAAAACCAGAGATTGAAATGAGCACAGATAAAGTTCCTTAAGCCAAATATGGAATAGACCAGAGCTACTCCTTGCTCAACGAAATGGACTCAACACCGCATATTAAACGCCTAAGAATGTACCTGACTAGTAAGTATCTTAAAACCTATGGATTGCTATGTCTCCGAAAGAGAATCAAGCATGTGTACAGGGACATAAACGCAGCAGTGATAGGATTGGAGAGGTTCGGTGAGCAAATGAAGACCCTTTGAAGTCATATTGCATGGTACCCATTCCACGGGTTTCAACTACCCAGGTTTAAGGTATTCTTCCTTCAGCTAAAACATGCATGTGGAACCTAGAGTATGATCAACCATGTGATCGGGAGACGTGTTCAAATATGTCTCAGTTTTCGTACCCTGGTACTCGGGTGCAACATTCCAGACGCTTTACTCACACTCTCCCGACTTGGAGAGTCAGTCCCTTTAACCTCCTGTTTGGCCCAGTTTGCAATTCCTGCGGAAGATGAACAGGAATAGGGAGAACCAATGAGAGACTAGCTGGAGGTGTCTGGACGGGCAAATTTAACTCTCATTTCCCACCAGGAAGAGGAAATAACCAAAGGCTCAGCGTGCCGTGCCGGAACCAGATTAGGGCCTGAAGCCATCCTGCGGTGTTGCGGCCAGCTCACAAGAAAGCGAGTTGAAGAAAGGAGCTCAGGGGCACTGTAATTCACAAACCTGCAGAGTTATAAATGACAGCTATCGTCCAAAAATATACTGAAGTAAGGCTGCCAAGAGGACTTGAAAGCGGGGCAGAATTGCAGGAAACCGATTTCAGGAGGTAGACTGGAATTGCATTGAAAGCATAGGAAAAGAGGCAGAACGTCCACAATGATGCACTTGGCCAAAAAGGGCATATGCGTTTTTTCCTGAATATATTCAGTTAAAAAGGCATACGCCCTTTTTGGCCAACCAAGCAAGCTTGCAATGGAAATCTGCACTACAATGAAGTCTCACTTCCCCCCGGTCAAAAGGGCCATCTGAAAAAAGTGTAAAATCCGGAAAGGCAGGACAGGCCATGGAGAACTGGGAGCCTTGTTATGCTGATGGGCGGGATGTCAATTGCCAACAGACACTCGGGAGAAGTGTATGGTGTTTCCTGAAACATCTAAAAAACAAAGCAACAGAGCCTAGGGCACTTCCACTTATGGTCCTATAGCTTAGGGAAATTAAAATCAAAAAGACACAGCCACCCCAAAGTTTGGGACGCCTCTGTTTACAAGAACCTCATTTACAGTACAAGTTCAACATCGCAGAAAGTGAAAAATGGATAAAGAACTTGTGGTACTTACGTACAATGCAGTATCACTCAGCAATGAAATCTATGTCATCAGGCCCTTAGCAGCATAATGAGTGGATTCAGGTACGATGATTCTAACTGAAATAAGTCACACAGAAAAAGAAACATCATAAGATATCACTAATACACGGAATGTAAACTTGGCTACACAGGAACTGAATTCCAAAACAGAACAGGGTCTCAAATTTAGAAAACCAACTTATGCTTGTTTAAGGGGAAAGGTGAGTTGGGGTGCTACATAAAACCAGAGATTGAAATGAGCACAGATAAAGTTCCTTAAGCCAAATATGGAATAGACAAGAGCTACTCCTTGCTCAACGAAATGGACTCAACACCCCATATTAAACGCCTAAGAATGTACCTGACTAGTAATTATCTTAAAACCTATGGATTGCTATGTCTCCGAAAGAGAATCAAGCGTGTGTACAGGGGCATAAACGCCGCAGTGATAGGATTGGACAGGTTCGGTGAGCAAATGAAGACCCTTTGAAGTCATATTGCATGGTACCCATTCCACGGGTCTCAACTACCCAGGTTTAAGGTATTCTTCCTTCAGGTAAAACATGCATGTGGACCCTAGAGTATGATCAACCATGTGATCGGGAGACGTGTTCAAATATGTCTCAGTTTTCGTACCCTGGTACTCCGGTGCAACATTCCAGACGCTTTACTAACACTCTCCCAAGTTGGAGAGTCAGTCCCTTTAACCTCCTGTTTGGCCCAGTTTGCAGTTTCTGTGGAAGATGAACAGGAATAGCAAGAACCAATGAGAGACTAGCTGGAGGTGTCTGGACGGGCAAATTTAACTCTCATTTCCCACCAGGAAGAGGAATTAACCAAAGGCTCAGCGTGCCGTGCCGGAACCAGATTAGGGCCTGAAGCCATCCTGCGGTGTTGCGGCCAGCTCACAAGAAAGCGAGTTGAAGAAAGGAGCTCAGGGGCACTGTAATTCACAAACCTGCAGAGTTATAAATGACAGCTATCGTCCAAAAATATACTGAAGTAAGGCTGCCAAGAGGACTTGAAAGAGGGGCAGAATTGCAGGAAACCGATTTCAGGAGGTAGACGGGAATTGCATTGAAAGCATAGGAAAAGAGGCAGAACGTCCACAATGATGCACTTGGCCAAAAAGGGCGTATGCGTTTTTTCCTGAATATATTCAGGAAAAAACGCATACGCCCTTTTTGTCCAACCAAGCAAACTTGCAAAGGAAACCTGCACTAAAATGAAGTCTCACTTCCCCCTGGTCAAAAGGGCCATCTGAAAAAAGTGTAAAATCCAGAAAGGCAGGACAGGACATAGAGAACTGGGAGCCTTGTTATGCTGATGGGCGGGATATAAATTGCCAACAGACACTCGGGAGAAGTGTATGGTGTTTCCTGAAACATCTAAGAAACAAAGCAACAGAGCCTAGGGCAATTCCACTTATGGTCCTATAGCTTAGGGAAATTAAAATCAAAAAGACACAGCCACCCCAAAGTTTGGAACGGCTCTGTTTACAAGAACCTTGTTTACAGTACAAGTTCAACATCGCAGAAAGTGAAAAATGGATAAAGTTGTGGTATTTCCTTACAAAGCAATATCACTCAGCAATGAAATCTATGTCATCAGGCCCTTAGCAGCACAATGAGTGGATTCAGGTACGATGATTCTAACTGAAATAAGTCACACAGAAAAAGAAACATCATAAGATATCACTAATACACGGAATGTAAACTTGGCTACACAGGAACTGAATTCCAAAACAGAACAGGGTCTCAAATTTAGAAAACCAACTTATGCTTGCTTAAGGGGAAAGGTGAGTTGGGGTGCTGCATAAAACCAGAGATTGAAATGAGCACAGATAAAGTTCCTTAAGCCAAATATGGAATAGACAAGAGCTACTCCTTGCTCAACGAAATGGACTCAACACCGCATATTAAACGCCTAAGAATGTGCCTGACTAGTAAGTATCTTAAAACCTATGGATTGCTATGTCTCCGAAAGAGAATCAAGCATGTGTACAGGGGCATAAACGCAGCAGTGAAAGGATTGGAGAGGTTCGGTGAGCAAATGAAGACCCTTTGAAGTCATATTGCACGATACCCATTCCACGGGTTTCAACTACCCAGGTTTAAGGTATTCTTCCTTCAGCTAAAACATGCATGTGGAACCTAGAGTATGATCAACCATGTGATCGGGAGACGTGTTCAAATATGTCTCAGTTTTCGTACCCTGGTACTCGGGTGCAACATTCCAGACGCTTTACTAACACTCTCCCGACTTGGAGAGTCAGTCCCTTTAACCTCCTGTTTGGCCCAGTTTGCAATTTCTGCGGAAGATGAACAGGAATAGTGAGAACCAATGAGAGACTAGCTGGAGGTGTCTGGACGGGCAAATTTAACTCTCATTTCCCACCAGGAAGAGGAATTAACCGAAGGCTCAGCGTGCCGTGCCGGAACCAGATTAGGGCCTGAAGCCATCCTGCGGTGTTGCGGCCAGGTCACAAGAAAGCGAGTTGAAGAAAGGAGCTCAGGGGCACTGTAATTCACAAACCTGCAGAGTTATAAATGACAGCTATCGTCAAAAATATATTGAAGTAAGGCTGCCAAGAGGACTTGAAAGTGGGGCAGAATTGCAGGAAACCGATTTCAGGAGGTAGACTGGAATTGCATTGAAAGCATAGGAAACGAGGCAGAGCGTCCACAATGATGCACTTGGCCAAAAAGTGCGTATGCGTCTTTTCCTGAATATATTCAGGAAAAAACGCATACGCCCTTTTTGGCCAACCAAGCAAGCTTGCAAAGGAAATCTGCACTACAATGAAGTCTCACTTCCCCCTGGTCAAAAGGGCCATCTGAAAAAAGTGTAAAATCCAGAAAGGCAGGACAGGCCATGGAGAACTGGGAGCCTTGTTATGCTGATGGGCGGGATGTAAATTGCCAACAGACACTCGGGAGAAGTGTATGGTGTTTCCTGAAACATGTAAGAAACAAAGCAACAGAGCCTAGGGCACTTCCACTTATGGTCCTATAGCTTAGGGAAATTAAAATCAAAAAGACACAGCCACCCCAAAGTTTGGAACGGCTCTGTTTACAAGAACCTCGTTTACAGTACAAGTTCAACATCGCAGAAAGTGAAAAATGGATAAAGTTGTGGTATTTACTTACAAAGCAATATCACTCAGCAATGAAATCTATGTCATCAGGCCCTTAGCAGCACAATGAGTGGATTCAGGTACGATGATTCTAACTGAAATAAGTCACACAGAAAAAGAAACATCATAAGATATCACTAATACACGGAATGTAAACTTGGCTACACAGGAACTGAATTCCAAAACAGAACAGGGTCTCAAATTTAGAAAACCAACTTATGCTTGCTTAAGGGGAAAGGTGAGTTGGGGTGCTGCATAAAACCAGAGATTGAAATGAGCACAGATAAAGTTCCTTAAGCCAAATATGGAATAGACAAGAGCTACTCCTTGCTCAACGAAATGGACTCAACACCGCATATTAAACGCCTAAGAATGTGCCTGACTAGTAAGTATCTTAAAACCTATGGATTGCTATGTCTCCGAAAGAGAATCAAGCATGTGTACAGGGGCATAAACGCAGCAGTGATAGGATTGGAGAGGTTCGGTTAGCAAATGAAGACCCTTTGAAGTCATATTGCACGATACCCATTCCACGAGTTTCAACTACCCAGGTTTAAGGTATTCTTCCTTCAGCTAAAACATGCATGTGGAACCTAGAGTATGATCAACCATGTGATCGGGAGACGTGTTCAAATATGTCTCAGTTTTCGTACCCTGGTACTCGGGTGCAACATTCCAGACGCTTTACTAACACTCTCCCGACTTGGAGAGTCAGTCCCTTTAACCTCCTGTTTGGCCCAGTTTGCAATTTCTGCGGAAGATGAACAGGAATAGTGAGAACCAATGAGAGACTAGCTGGAGGTGTCTGGACTGGCAAATTTAACTCTCATTTCCCACCAGGAAGAGGAATTAACCGAAGGCTCAGCGTGCCGTGCCGGAACCAGATTAGGGCCTGAAGCCATCCTGCGGTGTTGCGGCCAGGTCACAAGAAAGCGAGTTGAAGAAAGGAGCTCAGGGGCACTGTAATTCACAAACCTGCAGAGTTATAAATGACAGCTATCGTGAAAAATATATTGAAGTAAGGCTGCCAAGAGGACTTGAAAGTGGGGCAGAATTGCAGGAAACCGATTTCAGGAGGTAGACTGGAATTGCATTGAAAGCATAGGAAACGAGGCAGAGCGTCCACAATGATGCACTTGGCCAAAAAGTGCGTATGCGTCTTTTCCTGAATATATTCAGGAAAAAACGCATACGCACTTTTTGGCCAACCAAGCAAGCTTGCAAAGGAAATCTGCACTACAATGAAGTCTCACTTCCCCCTGGTCAAAAGGGCCATCTGAAAAAAGTGTAAAATCCAGAAAGGCAGGACAGGCCACGGAGAACTGGGAGCCTTGTTATGCTGATGGGCGGGATGTAAATTGCCAACAGACACTCGGGAGAAGTGTATGGTGTTTCCTGAAACATCTAAGAAACAAAGCAACAGAGCCTAGGGCACTTCCACTTATGGTCCTATAGCTTAGGGAAATTAAAATCAAAAAGACACAGCCACCCCAACGTTTGGAATGGCTCTGTTTACAAGAACCTCGTTTACAGTACAAGTTCAACATCGCAGAAAATGAAAAATGCATAAAGAAATTGTGGTACTTACTTACAAAGCAATATCACTCAGCAATGAAATCTATGTCATCAGGCCCTTAGCAGCACAATGAGTGGATTCAGGTACGATGATTCTAACTGAAATAAGTCACACAGAAAAAGAAACATCATAAGATATCAGTAATACACGGAATGTAAACTTGGCTATACAGGAACTGAATTCCAAAACAGAACAGTGTCTCAAATTTAGAAAACCAAGTTATGCTTGCTTAAGGGGAAAGGTGAGTTGGGGTGCTGCATAAAACCAGAGATTGAAACGAGCACAGATAAAGTTCCTTAAGCCAAATATGGAATAGACAAGAGCTACTCCTTGCTCAACGAAATGGACTCAACACCGCATATTAAACGCCTAAGAATGTACCTGACTAGTAAGTATCTTAAAACCTATGGATTGCTATGTCTCCGAAAGAGAATCAAGCCTGTGTACAGGGGCATAAACGCAGCAGTGATAGGATTGGAGAGGTTCGGTGAGCAAATGAAGACCCTTTGAAGTCATATTGCATGGTACCCATTCCACGGGTTTCAACTACCCAGGTTTAAGGTATTCTTCCTTCAGCTAAAACATGCATGTGGAACCTAGAGTATGATCAACCATGTGATCGGGAGACGTGTTCAAATATGTCTCAGTTTTCATACCCTGGTACTCGGGTGCAACATTCCAGATGCTTTACTAACACTCTCCCAACTTGGAGAGTCAGTCCCTTTAACCTCCTGTTTGGCCCAGTTTGCAATTTCTGCGGAAGATGAACAGGAATAGCGAGAACCAATGAGAGACTAGCTGGAGGTGTCTGGACTGGCAAATTTAACTCTCATTTCCCACCAGGAAGAGGAATTAACCAAAGGTTCAGCGTGCCGTGCCGGAACCAGATTAGGGCCTGAAGCCATCCTGCGGTGTTGCGGCCAGCTCACAAGAAAGTGAGTTGAAGAAAGGAGATCAGGGGCACTGTAATTCACAAACCTGCAGAGTTATAAATGACAGCTATCGTCCAAAAATATACTGAAGTAAGGCTGCCAAGAGGATTTGAAAGCGGGGCAGAATTGCAGGAAACCGATTTCAGGAGGTAGACTGGAATTGCATTGAAAGCATAGGAAACGAGGCAGAGCGTCCACAATGATGCACTTGGCCAAAAAGTGCGCATGCGTCTTTTCCTGAATATTTTCAGGAAAAAACGCATATGCCCTTTTTGGCCAACCAAGCAAGCTTGCAAAGGAAATCTGCACTACAATGAAGTCTCCCTTCCCCCCGGTCAAAAGGGCCATCTGAAAAAAGTGTAAAATCCAGAAAGGAAGTACAGGCCATGGAGAACTGGGAGCTTTGTTATGCTGATGGGCGGGATGTAAATTGCCAACAGACACTAGGGAGAAGTGTATGGTGATTCCTGAAACATCTAAAAAACAAAGCAACAGAGCCTAGGGCACTTCCACTTATGGTCCTATAGCTTAGGGAAATTAAAATCAAAAAGATACAGCCACCCCAAAGTTTGGGACGCCTCTGTTTACAAGAACCTCGTTTACCGTACAAGTTCAATATCACAGAAAGTGAAAAATGGATAAAGAACTTGTGGTACTTACGTACAATGCAGTATCACTCAGCAATGAAATCTATGTCATCAGGCCCGTAGCAGCATAATGAGTGGATTCAGGTACGATGATTCTAACTGAAATAAGTCACACAGAAAAGGAAACATCATAAGATATCACTAATACACGGAATGTAAACTTGGCTACACAGGAACTGAATTCCAAAACAGAACAGGGTCTCAAATTTAGAAAACCAACTTATGCTTGCTTAAGGGGAAAGGTGAGTTGGGGTGCTGCATAAAACCAGAGATTGAAATGAGCACAGATAAAGTTCCTTAAGCCAAATATGGAATAGACAAGAGCTACTCCTTGCTCAACGAAATGGACTCAACACCGCATATTAAACGCCTAAGAATGTGCCTGACTAGTAAGTATCTTAAAACCTATGGATTGCTATGTCTCCGAAAGAGAATCAAGCGTGTGTACAGGGGCATAAACGCAGCAGTGATAGGATTGGAGAGGTTCGGTTAGCAAATGAAGACCCTTTGAAGTCATATTGCATGGTACCCATTCCACGGGTTTCAACTACCCAGGTTTAAGGTATTCTTCCTTCAGCTAAAACATGCATGTGGAACCTAGAGTATGATCAACCGTGTGAATGGGATACGTGTTCAAATATGTCTCAGTTTTCCTCCCCTGGTACTCGGGTGCAACATTCCAGACGCTTTACTAACACTCTCCCCACTTGGAGAGTCAGTGCCTTTAACCTCCTGTTTGGCCCAGTTTGCAATTTCTGTGGAAGATGAACAGGAATAGGGAGAACCAATGAGAGACTAGCTGGAGGTGTCTGGACGGGCAAATGTAACTCTCATTTCCCACCAGGAAGAGGAAATAACCAAAGGCTCAGCGTGCCGTGCCGGAACCAGATTAGGGCCTGAAGCCATCCTGTGGTGTTGCGGCCAGCTCACAAGAAAGCGAGTTGAAGAAAGGAGCTCAGGGGCACTGTAATTCACAAACCTGCAGAGTTATAACTGACAGCTATCGTCCAAAAATATACTGAAGTAAGGCTGCCAAGAGGACTTGAAAGCGGGGCAGAATTGCAGGAAACCAATTTCAGGAGGTAGACTGGAATTGCATTGAAAGCATAGGAAAATAGGCAGAACGTCCACAATGATGCACTTGGCCAAAAAGGGCGTATGCGTTTTTTCCTGAATATACTCAGGAAAAAACGCATACGCCATTTTTGGCCAACCAAGCAAACTTGCAAAGGAAATCTGCACTACAATGAAGTCTCACTTCCCCCCGGGGAAAACGGTCATCTGAAAAAAGTGTAAAATCCAGAAAGGCAGGACAGGCCATGGAGAACTGGGAGCCTTGTTATGCTGATGGGCGGGATGTAAATTGCCAACAGACACTCGGGAGAAGTGTATGGTGTTTCCTGAAACATCTAAGAAACAAAGCAACAGAGCCTAGGGCACTTCCACTTATGGTCCTATAGCTTAGGGAAATTAAATCAAAAAGACACAGCCACCCCATAGTTTGGGACGCCTCTGTTTACAAGAACCTCGTTTACCGTACAAGTCCAATATCACAGAAAGTGAAAAATGGATAAAGAACTTGTGGTACTTACGTACAATACAGTATCACTCAGCAATGAAATCTATGTCATCAGGCCCTTAGCAGCACAATGAGTGGATTCAGGTACGATGATTCTAACTGAAATAAGTCACACAGAAAAAGAAACATCATAAGATATCAGTAATACACGGAATGTAAACTTGGCTACACAGGAACTGAATTCCAAAACAGAACAGGGTCTCAAATTTAGAAAACCAACTTATGCTTGCTTAAGGGGAAAGGTGAGTTGGGGTGCTGCATAAAACCAGAGATTGAAATGAGCACATATAAAGTTCCTTAAGCCAAATATGGAATAGACAAGAGCTACTCCTTGCTCAACGAAATGGACTCAACACCCCATATTAAATGCCTAAGAATGTACCTGACTAGTAAGTATCTTAAAACCTATGGATTGCTATGTCTCCAAAAGAGAATCAAGCGTGTGTACAGGGGCATAAACGCAGCAGTGATAGGATTGGAGAGGTTCGGTGAGCAAATAAAGACCCTTTGAAGTCATATTGCATGGTACCCATTCCACGGGTTTCAACTCCCCAGGTTTAAGGTATTCTTCCTTCAGGTAAAACATGCATGTGGAACCTAGAGTATGATCAACCATGTGAACGGGATACGTGTTCAAATATGTCTCAGTTTTCCTCCCCTGGTACTCGGGTGCAACATTCCAGACGCTTTACTAACACTCTCCCCACTTGGAGAGTCAGCGCCTTTAACCTCCTGTTTGGCCCAGTTTGCAATTTCTGTGGAAGATGAACAGGAATAGGGAGAACCAATGAGAGACTAGCTGGAGGTGTCTGGACGGGCAAATTTAACTCTCATTTCCCACCAGGAAGAGGAAATAACCAAAGGCTCAGCGTGCCGTGCCGGAACCAGATTAGGGCCTGAAGCCATCCTGTGGTGTTGCGGCCAGCTCACAAGAAAGCGAGTTGAAGAAAGGAGCTCAGGGGCACTGTAATTCACAAACCTGCAGAGTTATAACTGACAGCTATCGTCCAAAAATATACTGAAGTAAGGCTGCCAAGAGGACTTGAAAGCGGGGCAGAATTGCAGGAAACCGATTTCAGGAGGTAGACTGGAATTGCATTGAAAGCATAGGAAAATAGGCAGAACGTCCACAATGATGCACTTGGCCAAAAAGGGCGTATGCGTTTTTTCCTGAATATATTCAGGAAAAAACGCATACGCCCTTTTTGGCCAACCAAGCAAACTTGCAAAGGAAATCTGCACTACAATGAAGTCTCACTTCCCCCCGGGGAAAACGGTCATCTGAAAAAAGTGTAAAATCCAGAAAGGCAGGACAGGCCATGGAGAACTGGGAGCCTTGTTATGCTGATGGGCGGGATGTAAATTGCCAACAGACACTTGGGAGAAGTGTATGGTGTTTCCTGAAACATCTAAGAAACAAAGCAACAGAGCCTAGGGCACTTCCACTTATGGTCCTATAGCTTAGGGAAATTAAAATCAAAAAGACACAGCCACCCCAAAGTTTGGAACAGCTCTGTTTACAAGAACCTCGTTTACAGTACAAGTTCAACATCGCAGAAAGTGAAAAATGCATAAAGAAATTGTGGTATTTACTTACAAAGCAATATCACTCAGCAATGAAATCTATGTCATCAGGCCCTTAGCAGCACAATGAGTGGATTCAGGTACGATGATTCTAACTGAAATAAGTCACACAGAAAAAGAAACATCATAAGATATCACTAATACACGGAATGTAAACTTGGCTACACAGGAACTGAATTCCAAAACAGAACAGGGTCTCAAATTTAGAAAACCAACTTATGCTTGCTTAAGGGGAAAGGTGAGTTGGGGTGCTGCATAAAACCAGAGATTGAAATGAGCACAGATAAAGTTCCTTAAGCCAAATATGGAATAGACAAGAGCTACTCCTTGCTCAACGAAATGGACTCAACACCACATATTAAACGCCTAAGAATGTACCTGACTAGTAAGTATCTTAAAACCTATGGATTGCTATGTCTCCGAAAGAGAATCAAGCATGTGTACAGGGGCAGAAACGCAGCAGTGATAGGATTGGAGAGGTTCGGTGAGCAAATGAAGACCCTTTGAAGTCATATTGCATGGTACCCATTCCACGGGTTTCAACTACCCAGGTTTAAGGTATTCTTCCTTCAGCTAAAACATGCATGTGGAACCTAGAGTATGATCAACCATGTGATCGGGAGACGTGTTCAAATATGTCTCAGTTTTCGTACCCTGGTACTCGGGTGCAACATTCCAGATGCTTTACTAACACTCTCCCAACTTGGAGAGTCTGTCCCTTTAACCTCCTGTTTGGCCCAGTTTGCAATTTCTGCGGAAGATGAACAGGAATAGCGAGAACCAATGAGAGACTAGCTGGAGGTGTCTGGAAGGGCAAATTTAACTCTCATTTCCCACCAGGAAGAGGAATTAACCAAAGGCTCAGCGTGCCGTGCCAGAACCAGATTAGGGCCTGAAGCCATCCTGCGGTGTTGCGGCCAGCTCACAAGAAAGCGAGTTGAAGAAAGGAGCTCAGGGGCACTGTAATTCACAAACCTGCAGAGTTATAAATGACAGCTATCGTCCAAAAATATATTGAAGTAAGGCTGCCAAGAGGACTTGAAAGCGGGGCAGAATTGCAGGAAACCGATTTCAGGAGGTAGACTGGAATTGCATTGAAAGCATAGGAAACGAGGCAGAGCGTCCACAATGATGCACTTGGCCAAAAAGGGCGTATGCGTTTTTTCCTGAATATATTCAGGAAAAAACGCATACGCCCTTTTTGGCCAACCAAGCAAGCTTGGAAAGGAAATCGGCACTACAATGAAGTCTCACTTCCCCCCGGTCAAACGGGCCATCTGAAAAAAGTGTAAAATCCAGAAAGGCAGGACAGGCCATGGAGAACTGGGAGCCTTGTTATGCTGATGGGCGGGATGTCAATTGCCAACAGACACTCGGGAGAAGTGTATGGTGTTTCCTGAAACATCTAAAAAACAAAGCAACAGAGCCTAGGGCACTTCCACTTATGGTCCTATAGATTAGGGAAATTAAAATCAAAAAGATACGGCCACTCCAAAGTTTGGGACGCCTCTGTTTACAAGAACCTCGTTTACCGTACAAGTTCAATATCACAGAAAGTGAAAAATGGATAAAGAACTTGTGGTACTTACGTACAATGCAGTATCACTCAGCAATGAAATCTATGTCATCAGGCCCGTAGCAGCATAATGAGTGGATTCAGGTACGATGATTCTAACTGAAATAAGTCACACAGAAAAAGAAACATCATAAGATATCAGTAATACACGGAATGTAAACTTGGCTACACAGGAACTGAATTCCAAAACAGAACAGGGTCTCAAATTTAGAAAACCAACTTATGCTTGCTTAAGGGGAAAGGTGAGTTGGGGTGCTGCATAAAACCAGAGATTGAAATGAGCACAGATAAAGTTCCTTAAGCCAAATATGGAATAGACAAGAGCTACTCCTTGCTCAACGAAATGGACTCAACACCCCATATTAAACGCCTAAGAATGTACCTGACTAGTAAGTATCTTAAAACCTATGGATTGCTATGTCTCCAAAAGAGAATCAAGCGTGTGTACAGGGGCATAAACGCAGCAGTGATAGGATTGGAGAGGTTCGGTGAGCAAATAAAGACCCTTTGAAGTCATATTGCATGGTACCCATTCCACGGGTTTCAACTACCCAGGTTTAAGGTATTCTTCCTTCAGCTAAAACATGCATGTGGAACCTAGAGTATGATCAACCGTGTGAACGGGATACGTGTTCAAATATGTCTCAGTTTTCCTCCCCTGGTACTCGGGTGCAACATTCCAGACGCTTTACTAACACTCTCCCAACTTGGAGAGTCAGCGCCTTTAACCTCCTGTTTGGCCCAGTTTGCAATTTCTGCGGAAGATGAACAGGAATAGCGAGAACCAATGAGAGACTAGCTGGAGGTGTCTGGACGGGCAAATTTAACTCTCATTTCCCACCAGGAAGAGGAATTAACCAAAGGCTCAGCGTGCCGTGCCAGAACCAGATTAGGGCCTGAAGCCATCCTGCGGTGTTGCGGCCAGCTCACAAGAAAGCGAGTTGAAGAAAGGAGCTCAGGGGCACTGTAATTCGCAAACCTGCAGAGTTATAAATGACAGCTATCGTCCAAAAATATATTGAAGTAAGGCTACCAAGAGGACTTGAAAGAGGGGCAGAATTGCAGGAAACCGATTTCAGGAGGTAGATTGGAATTGCATTGAAAGCATAGGAAAAGAGGCAGAACGTCCACAATGATGCACTTGGCCAAAAAGGGCGTATGCGTTTTTTCCTGAATATATTCAGGAAAAAACGCATACGCCCTTTTTGGCCAACCAAGCAAGCTTGCAAAGGAAATCTGCACTACAATGAAGTCTCAATTCCCCCCGGTCAAAAGGGCCATCTGAAAAAAGTGTAAAATCCAGAAAGGCAGGACAGGCCATGGAGAACTGGGAGCCTTGTTATGCTGATGGGCGGGATGTAAATTGCCAACAGACACTCTGGAGAAGTGTATGGTGTTTCCTGAAACATCTAAAAAACAAAGCAACAGAGCCTAGGGCACTTCCACTTATGGTCCTATAGATTAGGGAAATTAAAATCAAAAAGACACAGCCACCCCAAAGTTTGGGACGGCTCTGTTTACCACAACCTCGTTTACCGTACAAGTTCAATATCACAGAAAGTGAAAAATGGATAAAGAAGTTGTGGTATTTACTTACAAATCAATATCACTCAGCAATGAAATCTATGTCATCAGGCCCTTAGCAGCACAATGAGTGGATTCAGGTACGATGATTCTAACTGAAATAAGTCACACAGAATAAGAAACATCATAAGATATCAGTAATACACGGAATGTAAACTTGGCTACACAGGAACTGAATTCCAAAACAGAACAGGGTCTCAAATTTAGAAAACCAACTTATGCTTGCTTAAGGGGAAAGGTGAGTTGGGGTGCTGCATAAAACCAGAGATTGAAATGAGCACAGATAAAGTTCCTTAAGCCAAATATGGAATAGACAAGAGCTACTCCTTGCTCAACAAAATGGACTGAACACCGCATTTTAAACGCCTAAGAATGTACCTGACTAGTAAGTATCTTAAAACCTATGGATTGCTATGTCTCCGAAAGAGAATCAAGCATGTGTACAGGGGCATAAACGTAGCAGTGATAGGATTGGAGAGGTTCGGTGAGCAAATGAAGACCCTTTGAAGTCATATTTCATGGTACCCATTCCACGGGTTTCAACTACCCATATTTAAGGTATTCTTCCTTCAGCTAAAACATGTATGTGGAACCTAGAGTATGATCAACCATGTGATCGGGAGACGGGTTCAAATATGTCTCAGTTTTCGTACCCTGGTACTCGGGTGCAACATTCCAGATGCTTTACTAACAGTCTCCCGACTTGGAGAGTCAGTCCCTTTAACCTCCTGTTTGGCCCAGTTTGCAATTTCTGCGGAAGATGAACAGGAATAGCGAGAACCAATGAGAGACTAGCTGGAGGTGTCTGGACGGGAAAATTTAACTCTCATTTCCCACCAGGAAGAGGAATTAACAAAAGGCTCAGCGTGCCGTGCCGGAACCAGATTAGGGCCTGAAGCCATCCTGCGGTGTTGCGGCCAGCTCACAAGAAAGCGAGTTGAAGAAAGGAGCTCAGGGGCACTGTAATTCACAAACCTGCAGAGTTATAAATGACAGCTATTGTCCAAAAATATATTGAAGTAAGGCTACCAAGAGGACTCGAAAGCGGGGCAGAATTGCAGTAAACCGATTTCAGAAGGTAGACTGGAATTGCATCGAAAGCATAGGAAAAGAGGCAGAACGTCCACAATGATGCACTTGGCCAAAAAGGGCGTATGCGTTTTTTCCTGAATATATTCAGGAAAAAACGCATACGCCCTCTTTGGCCAACCAAGCAAGCTTGCAAAGGAAATCTGCACTACAATGAAGTCTCACTTCCCCCTGGTCAAAAGGGCCATCTGAAAAAAGTGTAAAATCCAGAAAGGCAGGACAGGCCATGGAGAACTGGGAGCCTTGTTATGCTGATGGGCGGGATGTAAATTGCCAACAGCCACTCGGGAGAAGTGTATGGTGTTTCCTGAAACATCTAAAAAACAAAGCAATAGAGCCTAGGGCACTTCCACTTATGGTCCTATAGTTTAGGGAAATTAAAATCAAAAACACACAGCCACCCCAAAGTTTGGGACGCCTCTGTTTACAAGAACCTCATTTACCGTACATGTTCAATATCACAGAAAGTGAAAAATGGATAAAGAACTTGTGGTACTTACGTACAATGCAGTATTACTCAGCAATGAAATCTATGTCATCAGGCCCGTAGCAGCATAATGAGTGGATTCAGGTACGATGATTCTAACTGAAATAAGTCACACAGAAAAAGAAACATCATAAGATATCACTAATACACGGAATGTAAACTTGGCTACACAGGAACTGAATTCCAAAACAGAACAGGGTCTCAAATTTAGAAAACCAACTTATGCTTGCTTAAGGGGAAAACTGAGTTGGGGTGCTGCATAAAACCAGAGATTGAAATGAGCACAGATAAAGTTCCTTAAGCCAAATATGGAATAGACAAGAGCTACTCCTTGCTCAACGAAATGGACTCAACACCCCATATTCAACGCCTAGGAATATACCTGCCTAGTAAGAATCATAAAAGCAATGGATTTATATATCTCTGTAAGAGAATCATGAGTGTGTACAGCGGCATTAAAGCAGTGAAAATCAGCTAAATCCCATATTAAAAATAAATTTCTTAAACAAAACACAATGACAGTGAAATAGAGAGCAATACTTAAGTAATTCATTCAAGGCTTCTGATGCAACCTGCATTTACCATATGTACACCCAGAGCTGGGTGACACATAAGGCTGGACACTTGGGGCTCATAAGATTGGTGAGGTTCGGTGAGCAAATGCAGACCCTTTGAAGTCATATTGCATGGTACCCATTCCGTGGGTCTCAACTCTCCAGGTTTAAGGGATTCTTCCTTCAGCTAAAACATGCATGTGGAACCCAGAGTATGATCCACCGTGTGATCGAGAAACGTGTTCAAATGTGTCTCACTTTTCGTTCCCTGGTACTCGGGTGCAACATTCAAGATGCTTTACTAACACTCTCCTCACTTGGAGAGTGAGTGCCTTTAACCTCCTATTTGGCCCAGTTTGCAATTTCTGCGGAAGATGAACAGGAATAGGGAGAACCAATGAGAGACTAGCTGGAGGTGTCTGGACGGGCAAATTTAACTCTCATTTCCCACAGGGAAGAGGAATAAACCAAAGGCTCAGCATGCCGTGCCGGAACCAGATTAGGGCCTGAAGCAATCCTGCGGTGTTGTGGCCAGCTCACAAGAAAGCGAGTTGAAGAAAGGAGCTCAGGGGCACTGTAATTCACAAACCTGCAGATTTATAAATGACAGCTATTGTCCGAAAATATACTGAAGTAGGGCTGCCAAGAGGACTTGAATGTGGGGCAGAATTGCAGGAAACCGATTCCAGGAGGAATCGGAATTGGATTGCATTTAAAACACAGGAAAAGAGGCAGAACGTCGACAATGATGCACTTGGCCAAAAAGGGCGTATGTGTTTTTTTCCTGAATATATTCAGGAAAAAACTCATACGCCCTTTTTGGCCAACCAAGTAAGCTTGCAAAGGAAATCTGCACTACAATGAAGTCTCACTTCCCCCCGGTCAAAAGGGCCATCTGAAAAAAGTGTAAAATCCAGAAAGGCAGAACAGGCCATGGAGAACTGGGAGCCTTGTTATGCTGATGGGCGGGATGTAAATTGCGAACAGCCGCTCTGTAGAAGTGTATGGTGTTTCCTGAAACATCTAAAAAACAAAGCAACAGAGCCTAGGGCACTTCCACTTATGGTCCTATAGCTTAGGGAAATTAAAATCAAAAAGACACAGCCACCCCAAAATTTGGGACGGCTCTTGTTACAGGAATCTCTTCTGCGGCACAAGTTAAATATCCCAGAGAGCAAATAATGGATAAAGAAGTTGCGGTACTTATGTACAACAGAATACCACTCAGCAATGAAATCTATGTCACCAGGCCCGTACCAGCATAATGAGTGGATTGAGGCATGATGATTCTAAGTGAAATAAGTCACACAGAAATAGAAACATCATAAGGTATCACTAGTACACAGAATGTGAACTTGGCTACACATGAACTGAATTAGAAAACAGAACAGGGTCTCAAATTTAGAAAACCAACTTATGCTTGCTTAAGGGGGAAGGTGAGTTGGGGTGCTGCATAAAAGCAGAGTTTGAAATTAGCACAGATACCGTTCCATAAGCCAAATATGTAATAGACAAGACCTACCCCTTGCTCAAAGAAATGGATTCAACAATGAGGTATCACCTCACACCTGGTAGAATAGGCATCATAGAAAATCTACAAACAAAATATGCTGGAAAGGGTGTGGAGAAAAGGAACCCTCTTCCACTATTGTTGGGAATATAAATTGATACAGTCATTATGGAGAACAATATGGAATTTCTTAAGAAACTAACAATAGAATTACCATATGATACAGCAATCCCAGTACTGGACATATACCCAGACAAAACCATAAATCAAAAAGAGTCATTCACCGCAATGCTCATTGCATCACTATTAACAATATCGAGGTAATGGAAGCAACCTAAATGCCCACAGACAGACGAATGCATAAAGCTGTGGTACATATATAAAATGGAATATTACTAAGCCATGAAAAGGAATGAAATTGGGTCATTTGTAGAGACGTCGATGGATCTAGAGACTGTCATACAGAGTGAAGTAAGTCAGAAAGAGAAAAACAAATCTTGTATATTCATGCATATATGTGGAACCTAGAAAAACTGTACAGATTAACCATTTTGCAAGGCATAAATAGAGCAACAGATGTAGACAACAAACGTATGGACAACAAGGGGGGAAAGCTGTTGGGGGGGTGGTGGTGGGAGGAGTTGAGAGACTGGGATTGGCATGTATACATTTATATGTATAAAATAGATAACCAATAAGAACCTGCTGTATAAAAATATAAAATAAAATTCAAAATTAAAAAGAAATAAAATTTAAAAAATAAAACAGAAAAAACAATTATTCCCTGCACATACATGTATTTATATGAATAAATTATTTCCATGCTTATATCTGTAAATACAAAAAAGAGGAATAAAATCTACCTTGAACCAAAAACGAAAAAGAGAAAAAAACACAGAACCCACCAGTTACACAGAGGAAAACCGTATCAGGGCACTTGCTCCAGTTGTAAACAATTCTGAAGTTGGTCAGTGGTGGGGAATCGTCTCCCATTCAGCCAGCAGCCCCCACGCAACAAGCGTCCTCATTGCAAAGCTGGGGCACCGTGCCGAGGCATCTGTGAGTAAACGTGAGCTGAGCCCCAGGCCAGTTGCTGCTGAACTATTCCCACCCGTCCCAGGTAAAACACCTGAATATATACAAGGACTTGAAAGCCTAGAGGAAGGGCCATAGAGCCACACGAGTGACAGCATGCCGGCCGACTTGGTGCCTGCAGGCCAGCCAGGATGGTCCTGGCCCTGGGTGCTCTTCTGGAAGATTTCCATTTCCCTGCCTGAGATACCCGTCCTGTCCCTGCCCCCACTGCTTTTTTCCTTCCTCACCTCTGCCCAGGGAGAAATTCCAGCAGCAGGTATGGGTGACACATCCTCTTCTTTAGCAGGTGGCAGCCTGGCAACTGCTGCAGAAAGTCCAGCAGAGCCCCACTCACACTGGGCCACCCACAAAGCCGTGGCCTCTCACTCCCTCCCACCAGCCCAGCCCCGAGACTGCTGACAGGGCAGAGAAAATGGCGTCAGGCACGGCTGCAGGGGCTCTTGCTGCCTGGAGTGGTATTTATATTGATCTCAACCCAGGCACACCTGGGGAGGGCTGGCCGGCACGGTAAGGCTGCCCAGGTCAGCCAATCATCACCCCTCAGGGGCTCACAGTTGCAGAAAATGGAACTTGCTGAACCGGCCAGGTCCAAGGAACAGGTGTGGGCTCCTGAGAGTCAGGATAGACAAGGGGCTGCAGCTTTGGCTTGTTTTCTAATCATTTTATCTGGCCCATGAGTGGGAGACAACTTCAAGAAAACCCTCTCCTAATGAGAGGAACCCAGGAGTCAGGGAGAGGAGAGGTGGGTGGTGGTTGGAGACAGAGGCCTGGTGCCCCGGGTGCAGTGGAAGTCTCTGGAAGACCAGGTGGAGGGAGGCCTCACGGAGTGATGCCCAGGGTCACAGACCTGTCGCAGCTGCTGTTTGTTAGTTCAAGTCCTGCTCTGAGGTGCTCTGTGTCAGCTCTGAGCGACAGGTGAGCTGGGGGTGCTCTGCAATGAGGGCTATGTGCACGGTTCCTGTGTGCCCAGCCCTGCCACGGTACCTGCAAGGGTAGCTCTGTATCCTGGGAGGGGCCTGACCACGAGAGCCCCGTGGGCTGGGGTGGGGGTGGGGTACCTGCCCAGGTGAGCTCCATATTCTGGGATTGGTCTGACCACGAGAGCCCCATGGGCTGCTGGGGACCTGGTAAAGGATGTCAGGACAGTCAGTGAAGCCACCGAGGATATACCTCCAGTTACTCCTAATTCCTACACCCTGCTGGTCATTCTACCAACCACCAGGACATGGTATTCTGTATTAGTCTTCAATGATGCCTTCTTTTGTATTCCATTAGTCCCAGAGTCACAAGAAATTTTGGCTTGTGAGTGGCAGGACTCAACATACAACTAAAACAATACTTCCGGGCCGTCTGGCCCCAAGGGTGCAAAAATTCCCACACCGTCTTTGGGGAAAGCTTAGCTAAAGACCTAAAAGTTCTACCTCTGGAAAAGGAAACCCTCCTTCAATATGCAGACGACATTCTGATCGCCAGCCCTACTAAGGAGGCCTCTGAACTACCAAGCCAATAAAGGATAGAAGTTGTCCAAGAAAAAGCTCAAATATCACAGACTGCGGTGACCTGCCTGGGCTTCATTCTCACAGAAGGTCAGAGAAGCCCATCCCAGGAAAGGGAAGAAACCATTTTCAGCCTTACCCCTTTCTAAAACTAGAAGACAGCTTAGGGGTTCCTGGGGAGGCCAGGGTTTGCTGCTTCTGGATCCCTAACTACAGTCTACTAGCTGGGCATCTATATGAAACACTGAAAGGAAAAGATGATGATCCTTTTGAATAGAATCCAGAAGTGGCCTTTCAAGAATGGAAAGAGCAGTCAATTCAGACCCTTGCCCTGGAACTCCCTAATTTAGCTAAACCCTTTGACCTTTACATTCCCGGTGAAAGGTGAATCGCCATTGGAGAATTAGTGCAAAAACTGGGACCACTTGAAATGGAACAATGCAAGAATGCCATCCAGGTAGGATAAACTACGGTCACTAAGGGGCTTGGCCCACTGCCACATCTGGCCAAGATACTGGCGGTATCTAAAAACCTGGAAATCAGCAGCCCAAAAGGCCACCTCCCTCCTAAGGGAAAAGGACCCCACGTGGTGATCCTAACCACCAACCATGCCCTGAGGTTGCAGGGTTCGCTCCGTGGGCACACCGACCTCGAGTGAGGAGGCCCTCCAACTCCAACATCCAGAGAGATATCCGGGGGCAGCAGGGCACCATGACGACTCGTGTGAACATCACTTGACCTGGAGTTTCTCTCATAAAACAACAAGAGTGTGTCCCAAAAGAGTAGACTACTGCTTGCAGGACTTACTGCACCCAGAGGGGAGCTAATAATCTTGGCGGGGGAACCGTATATCACACTGTCACCATAGAAAAGCCTACAGACACCGTGATGATGGTGGCCAATAAGACCGGCTGGACTCCTGTTTACTTCAAAAGGCTGTTGACTCAGTAGCCATCATGGTCCTTATCACCACTGACCCTGGACTGTCTGGGAGTTGAGCGGGCAGGGCTCTGACACCTGGTGCTGTTTGTATGTTAATTCAGGGGCCTAACTGAAGAAAGCGCAGACTACTGGTCAGAGCATCTAGGCTGGCAGAAACGGTCAGCCTAAGGTGGCCGAACAAATGTGGGGCGGGGTGAAACCGGCCCCCACAGCGTCTCTGCACATCTCTTTCCTGGACCCTTAAAGGTCATTAGAATCTATAACACTTCCAATGCTGGTGCTCAGGTGGACGAGCAGGGAGGCAGGGGTCCTGGGGACAATCAACGTCACCTGGAGGCTGCTGGGGAGAAGCTCTGACCCTCGCCCCAGGGTATGAGGGCTCCCAACTCAGCACTCAGCAGTTACAGAAGAAGGGTCTGCACCCTCAGCACTCCAAGAATGAGGAACGGGACAAAAGGCAGAGGAGGGGTTTGTCCCCAGCAAAGCCCATTAAAAATCCCTGGGAGATAAAAATAGAATCTGGGCAATAAAGTCAAGTCTAACCTTTTCTATCCTTTGTGCTTTGTCTAATTTCACGTGCTCCTAGGGTCCCGCATGCAGAGGTTCCACACCCGGCACTTCAGACCAGATTTCCTAGTGCAGAATGGCTGGGTCGACACCTCAGCTCCTGGGGCCCAGTGCAGACTCCACGATATAGAGCCTGAGCTACAGCCAACCCGGCCCTCGAGAGCTCCGCCGCCTCCCTCCCTCCCACTGACTCTGACAGGATCTCTACACAGCAGCCCAGCCCACAGCCCACGGGGTAGTGCATGCTCTCACCTCTCCATTCTCTGATCAAAATATAAAGTTTCCTTTGCTTGTGAACCAAACTCAGTCTCGATCTGTTGGCCCCAATGACACTGGGCAGGGGGACACTTGTTGGGGTCCACTCTGGAGGATCAGTAACAGAAATTGAGACTATTGTAACCTCAATGAACAGATGTGTGAGCCAAACTGTAGTTAACATAGAACAGTGTATAAGGCTCGGGTAAAATAAGATGTTTCTAACACTTCCATTTGATATTTCCATCACTTTTTATAAGCAAGTTCAGTGAAAAGGTTTGTCTTATTTGTCAGGTCAATATTAGAGAAACGAAGTGATTTCTTTCCAAGGATGTACATCTAATAATCTTGGTTAAACCTTCAATCTTGTTTTAAATGCTTTTCCATTGAAAATGATACCTCTCTTTCAGCTCCCCCATTTCTGAGAAGTATAAAATCTTATAATTTATTATTACCAAAGGGGAAAGGTGGGAGGAGGGATAAATTAACAGTTTGGAATTAACACATACACACTGCTATGTATAAAATAGATCATCAACAAGGAACTACTGTATAGCACAGGGAACTACACTCAACATTTTGCAATAACCTATAAGGGGAAATAATCTGAAAAAGAATAGATATTTTTATTGACATCATCTATCAATGATAGTTAAAGTGTAGCCTAAGGGAAGCTGGTGGTGAGTGCTTCTGACCCTGAAGACTTCAATCATCTAAAGTTTGGACTCTGCCTACTTCCCAAGGCCCTTAATGAACATATGTGTAGCCGTAGCTTAAAAACTTCCCCAGTTTGGGTTTCGGGGAGACACTGATTTTGAAAAAGCCCTGGTGTTCTCCTTACATGAATGGGACTCTTCCTACTGCTAAAACATGGCTGTCACACCCAGAGGATGGTATACCGTCTGATCGGGAAGAGTTTGGAAAAGGCATCTCATCTCCTCATCTCCTGGTGCTCGGGTTCACCCCTCCAGCGTCTTTACTAACAGTCTCCCCACTTGGAGATGTCAGCACTGTCAACATCCTGTTGCGTACAGTTTGGAATTTGTCCAGAGGATGAAGCGGAAGGATGAGGAACAATGAGAGACAAGTCCTAGGTGTTCAGACAGGCACATGTCACTCTAATTTCCAATCAGGAAGACGAATTGACCAAAGGCTAGGGTTGCCCATGGAAACAGTATAGGGCTTGAGGAAATCCCGCTGCTTTGTGGCCAGTTCCCATAAACACAAGTTGAACAATGGAACTCAGGGGCAGTAAAATTCACAAAACTGCAGAGTTGAAAATATCCATCACTGAAAAATGTCTTGAGGAAAGTCAGAGAAAAGGACTTGTAAGCAAGGGAGAATGGCAGGAAAGGGATTTGAGGAGGTAGAAAGGACTCGCCATTAAGCACAAGAAAAGGAGCTGAACATTGCCAACATTGCAGTTGGCCAAAAAGGGTGTATGCGTTTTTTTCTGTATATATTCAAGAAAAGGGCATACACTTTTTTAGCCAACCAAACAGGTGGGCACTGGAAGTCAATACTACAAAAGATATCACTTCGCATCAGTCAGAAGAGCCATCCTCATAAAGCGTAAACAACAGAAATGCAGGACAGGGCAAGGAGAAGAGGGAGCCCTGTGAGACTTATAGTGGAAATGTATATTGCCAACGGCCATTCTGGAGAAGTGTATTGTGTTTACTAAAGCATCTAAAAAATGAGCTACAGAGCATAGGGCACTTGCACTCATGGGCGTATATCTTGGGAAAAACAAAAATCGAGAGGACACAGGCACCCCAATGTTTACCCCCTCTCTGTTTAAAAGATCCTCGACTAGGATATAACTTAAATGTCTCTGGAGGGAAAAAATGGATAGAGATGTGGTACTTAGGTAGAGTGGAATATTATTCAGCCTGGAAATCAATGAAATATGGCCAGTTGTAACAACTCCGGAGGAGTTACGTATGATCATTCTAAGTGACAGAATTCAAAAAGAAAAAGACACATATCATAAGATATCACTTAAAGGTGGAATCCAAAATGGCTACACATGAAATAAATTACAAAACAAAAACATAGTCAAATATGTAGAAAACACGCATAAGGCTGCTAAACGGGAAAGGTGGGGAGGGGTGAGGCATCATCCAGGAGGTTGAAATTAGCAAAGATACCATTCCAAATACCAAACTGATAATCAACAAGGCCTACACGGTAGCTAAAAGAACTGCACTCAGCACACTCAAGTCACCGGAAAAGAATATATACGACTGGTAAGAATCTGAAAAAGAATTTATTGATGACTCTCTGTACGTGAATCAAGTGGATGTACAGCAGCAAGAAACAGAGCTTTGAAAATCAGCTGTAACCAATATAGTAATAAATTGAAAAAAATAAACGACAGAGAGACAGAGAAAACCTCTTACAACTTTTCCTCAGGGACGGTGATGCAACATGGATTGAACACATCTAGACCCACAGCAGGATGAGACATAAGGCTGGAAACTGTTTGCGCTAAGAGAAATGTGAGGTTGGGTGAGGAAATGCACACCCTTTAAAGTAATACTACCTGGTACCCATTCAATGGGTCCCAAATCTGCAGGTTCAAGGGATCTTCCTACAGCTAAAACATGCATGGAAAACCCAGAGGACTGTACACCATGTGATCGGGAGATGTGTCTAAAATGCACCTCATTTATCCTCTCCTGGTGCTCCTGTTCACCATTCCAGCCACGTTACTTAGAATCTCCCCACTTGGAGAATCAGCACATTTCAACTTCTGTTTCACACATTTTGCAAATTGTGAGGAGGATGAACGGGAAGAGGGGGAACCAATGAGAGAATAGTTGTAGGGGTTTGGACGGGCACATATCACTCTAATTTCCCATTAAGAATAAGAATTAAAGAAAGGCTCAGCCTGCCTCGCCGGAGCCAAAATAGAGCCTGAAGCAATCCTGCGGGTTTGAGGCCAGCTCACAAAAGAGCAACTTAAAAAATGGAGCTCAGGGTCACTGCAATTCACAAACCTGCAGAGTTATAAATGAAAACTAATGTCCAAAAATATGTTGAGGTAAGGCAAAGAAGAGGATCTGAATGCAAGACAGAATTGCAAGAAACAGATTTCAAGAGATAGATTGGACTCGTCTTTAACGCACATGAAAAGCGGCAGAATTTCGACAATGATGCAGTTGGCCCAAAAGGGCGTATGCGTTTTTTCCTGATTATATCCAGGAAAAAACGCATACGCACTTTATGGGCAACGAAGCAAGCAAGCAATGCAAATGTGCACAACAAAGAAGTCTCACTTCCCACCGGTCAAAAGGGCCATCCTAAAAAATTGTAAAAACCAGAAATGCAGGACAGGCCATGGAGAACAGGGAGCCTTTATACGCTGATGGGCAGTGTGTGAACTGCCGAGAGCCACTCTGGAGAAGTGTATGGTGGTTCCTAAATCATCTAAAAAACAGAGCTACAGAGCATAGGACACTTCCAATCATGGGAGTATATCTAGGGAAGTCTAAAAATCAACAAGACACAAGCACACCACAGTTTAGGGCTACTCTGTTTACAAGAACCTCAACTTCAGTACACCTTAAATATCCCAGGAAAGAGAACAATGGATAAAGAAGATGTGGTACTTATGTACAATGGAATATCTCTTCACCATGAAATCAATGTAATAAGGCTAGTAGAAGGATAAAGAGTGGATTTAGGTCCGATAATACTACTTGAAATAAGTCAAACAGAAAAAGAAACATATCATAAGATATCACTTATAGAGGGAGGGTAAATATGGCTGCACAAGAAATGAATTACAGAACAGAACAGTGTCTCACATTTAGAAAACACACTTATGTCAGCTTAAGGGGAAAGGAGAGGTGGGGTGATGTATAAAACCAGAGTTTGAAATTAGCACAGATACCGTTCAATAAACCAAATAGGTATTAGACAAGATCTACACCTTGCTCAATGAACTGGCCTCAACACACCCTATACACCGCAGAGAAATATATCTGAGTAATAAGAATCTTAAAACCCATGTATTGATATATCTCCATAAGGGAATCAAGTGTGTGCAGAGCGGCACAAACACAGCAGTGAAAATGAGCTAAACCCCATTATAGAAATAAATTTTAAAAACAAAATGCTGAAACAATGAAAGAGAGAAAAATTCTTACAAAATTCGCTCAGGGGTTGTGATGCAACCTGGATTGACCACATATAAACCCACAGCTGGATAAGACATAAGGCTGGACACTTGGGGCTGAGAGGATTGGTGAGCTTTGGTGAGCAACTGCCGAAAGTTTAATGCAATACTTCATGCTACTCAGTCCAAGGGTCCCAACACTCCAGGTTGAAGCGAATCTTCCTACAGCTAAACCATGCTTGGGAAACCCAGCGACTGGTATACCATATGATCGGGAAAGGTTTCTAAAACGCACCTCATTTTTCCTCTCCTAGGGCTCCGGATCGACATTCCAGCCGCTTTACTAACAACATCCCCACATGGAGTCAATGCCTTTAAGTTCTGGTATCGCACAGTCTGCAGTTAGTGCAGAGGATGAATGGGAATAGGGGGAACCAGTGAGAAACAAGCTGTAGTGGTTTCAATGGGCACATGTCACACTAATGTCACATCAGTAAGAAGAATTAACCAAAGGCACAGCAACGTGCCTCAGAAGAAAAATAGGGCTTCAAGGAATCCTGTGGTTATGGGGCAACACCACAAAAATAAGAGCTGAAAAGTGGGGCTAAGGGCCACTGCAATTCAAAAACATGCAGAGTTATAAAGGCCAACTATTTTCAAAAAATATATTGAGGTAAGGCTATGAAGAGACATTGAAAGCAAGGCAGAATTGCAGGAAACCGATTTCAGGAGGTAGACTGGAATTGCATTGAAAACATATGAAGAGAGTCAGAACCTCGACAATGATGCACTTGGCCAAAAAGGGCGTATGTGTTTTTTCCTGAATATATTCAGGAAAAAACGCATACACACTTTCTGGCCAACCAAGCAAGCTTGCAAAGGAAATCTGCACTACAATGAAGTCTCACTTACACCTGGTCAAAAGGGCAATCTGAAAAAAGTGTAAAATCCATAAAGGCACGACAGGGCATGGAGAACTGGGAGCCTTGTTATGCTGATGGGCGGGATGTAAATTGCCAACAGCCACTCTGGAGAAGTGTATGGTGTTTCCTGAAACATCTAAAAAACAAAGCAACAGAGCCTAGGGCACTTCCACTTATGGTCCTATAGCTTAGGGAAATTAAAATCAAAAAGACACAGCCACCCCAAAGTTTGGGACGCCTCTGTTTACAAGAACCTCGTTTACAGTACAAGTTCAATATTGCAGAAAGTGAAAAATGGGTAAAGAAGTTGTGGTATTTACGTACAATGCAGTATCACTCAGCAATGAAATCTATGTCATCAGGCCCGTAGCAGCACAATGAGTGTATTCAGGTATGGTGATTCTAACTGAAATAAGTCACACAGAAAAAGAAACATCATAAGGTATCAGTAATACACGGAATGTAAACTTGGCTACACAGGAACTGAATACAGAACAGAACAGGGTCTCAAATTTAGAAAACCAACTTATGCTTGCTTAAGGGGAAAGGTGAGTTGGGGTGCTGCATAAAACCAGAGATTGAAATGAGCACAGATAAAGTTCCTTAAGCCAAATATGGAATAGACAAGAGCTACTCCTTGCTCAACGAAATGGACTCAACACCCCATATTAAACGCCTAAGAATGTACCTGACTAGTAAGTATCTTAAAACCTATGGATTGCTATGTCTCCGAAAGAGAATCAAGCATGTGTACAGGGGCATAAACGCAGCAGTGATAGGATTGGAGAGGTTCGGTGAGCAAATGAAGACCCTTTGAAGTCATATTGCATGGTACGCATTCCACGGGTTTCAACTACCCAGGTTTAAGGTATCCTTCCTTCAGCTAAAACATGCATGTGGAACCTAGAGTATGATCAACCATGTGATCGGGAGACGTGTTCAAATATGTCTCAGTTTTCCTCCCCTGGTACTCGGGTGCAACATTCCAGACGGTTTACTCACACCCTCCCCACTTGGAGAGTCAGCCCCTTTAACCTCCTGTTTGGCCCAGTTTGCAATTTCTGTGGAAGATGAACAGGAATAGGGAGAACCAATGAGAGACTAGCTGGAGGTGTCTGGACGGGCAAATTTAACACTCATTTCCCACCAGGAAGAGGAAATAACCAAAGGCTCAGCGTGCCGTGCCGGAACCAGATCAGGGCCTGAAGCCATCTTGCTGTGTTGCGGCCAGCTCAAAAGAAAGCAAGTTGAAGAAAGGAGCTAAGGGGCACTGTAATTCACAAAACTGTAGAGTTATAAATGACAGCTATCGTCCAAAAATATACTGAAGTAAGGCTGCCAAGAGGACTTGAAAGCGGGGCAGAATTGCAGGAAACCGATTTCAGGAGGTAGACTGGAATTGCATTGAAAGCATAGGAAAAGAGGCAGAACGTCCACAATGATGCACTTGGCCAAAAAGGGCGTATGCGTTTTTTCCTGAATAAATTCAGGAAAAAACGCATACGCCCTTTTTGGCCAACCAAGCAAGCTTGCAAAGGAAATCGGCACTACAATGAAGTCTCACTTCCCCCCGGTCAAAAGGGCCATCTGAAAAAAGTGTAAAATCCAGAAAGGCAGGACAGGCCATGGAGAACTGGGAGCCTTGTTATGCTGATGGGCGGGATGTAAATTGCCAACAGCCACTCCGGAGAAGTGTATGGTGTTTCCTGAAACATCTAAAAAACAAAGCAACAGAGCCTAGGGCACTTCCACTTATGGTCCTATAGCTTAGGGAAATTAAAATCAAAAAGACACAGCCACCCCAAAGTTTGAGACGCCTCTGTTTACAAGAACCTCGTTTACAGTACAAGTTCAATATCACAGAAAGTGAAAAATGGATAAAGAACTTGTGGTACTTACGTACAATGCAGTATCACTCAGCAATGAAATCTATGTCATCAGGCCCGTAGCAGCATAATGAGTGGATTCAGGTACGATGATTCTAACTGAAATAAGTCACACAGAAAAAGAAACATCATAAGATATCACTAATACACGGAATGTAAACTTGGCTACACAGGAACTGAATTCCAAAACAGAACAGGGTCTCAAATTTAGAAAACCAACTTATGCTTGCTTAAGGGGAAAGGTGAGTTGGGGTGCTGCATAAAACCAGAGATTGAAATGAGCACAGATAAAGTTCCTTAAGCCAAATATGGAATAGACAAGAGCTACTCCTTGCTCAACGAAATGGACTCAACACCCCATATTAAACGCCTAAGAATGTACCTGACTAGTAAGTATCTTAAAACCGATGGATTGCTATGTCTCCAAAAGAGAATCAAGCGTGTGTACAGGGGCATAAACGCAGCAGTGATAGGATTGGAGAGGTTCGGTGAGCAAATGAAGACCCTTTGAAGTCATATTGCATGGTACCCATTACACGGGTCTCAACTCTCCAGGTTTAAGGTATTCTTCCTTCAGCTAAAACATGCATGTGGAACCCAGAGTATGATCAACCGTGTGAATGGGAGACGTGTTCAAATATGTCTCAGTTTTCCTCCCCTGGTACTCGGGTGCAACATTCCAGATGGTTTACTAACACCCTCCCCACTTGGAGAGTCAGCCCCTTTAACCTCCTGTTTGGCCCAGTTTGCAATTTCTGTGGAAGATGAACAGGAATAGGGAGAACCAATGAGAGACTAGCTGGAGGTGTCTGGACGGGCAAATTTAACTCTCATTTCCCACCAGGAAGAGGAAATAACCAAAGGCTCAGCGTGCCGTGCCGGAACCAGATTAGGGCCTGAAGCCATCTTGCGGTGTTGCGGCCAGCTCAAAAGAAAGCGAGTTGAAGAAAGGAGCTCAGGGGCACTGTAATTCACAAAACTGTAGAGTTATAAATGACAGCTATCGTCCAAAAATATACTGAAGTAACGCTGCCAAGAGGACTTGAAAGCGGGGCAGAATTGCAGGAAACCGATTTCAGGAGGTAGACTGGAATTGCATTGAAAACATATGAAGAGAGTCAGAACCTCGACAATGATGCACTTGGCCAAAAAGGGCGTATGTGTTTTTTCCTGAATATATTCAGGAAAAAACGCATACACACTTTCTGTACAACCAAGCAAGCTTGCAAAGGAAATCTGCACTACAATGAAGTCTCACTTACACCTGGTCAAAAGGGCAATCTGAAAAAAGTGTAAAATCCATAAAGGCACGACAGGGCATGGAGAACTGGGAGCCTTGTTATGCTGATGGGCGGGATGTAAATTGCCAACAGCCACTCTGGAGAAGTGTATGGTGTTTCCTGAAACATCTAAAAAACAAAGCAACAGAGCCTAGGGCACTTCCACTTATGGTCCTATAGCTTAGGGAAATTAAAATAAAAAAGACACAGCCACCCCAAAGTTTGGGACGCCTCTGTTTACAAGAACCTCGTTTACAGTACAAGTTCAATATTGCAGAAAGTGAAAAATGGGTAAAGAAGTTGTGGTATTTACGTACAATGCAGTATCACTCAGCAATGAAATCTATGTCATCAGGCCCGTAGCAGCACAATGAGTGTATTCAGGTATGGTGATTCTAACTGAAATAAGTCACACAGAAAAAGAAACATTAAAAAATATCACTAATACACTGAATGTAAACTTGGCTACAGAGGAACTGAATTCCAAAACAGAACAGGGTCTCAAATTTAGAAAACCAACTTATGCTTGCTTAAGGGAAAAGGTGAGTTAGGGTGCTGCATAAAACCAGAGATTGAAATGAGCACAGATAAAGTTCCTTAAGCCAAATATGGAATAGACAAGAGCTACTCCTTGCTCAACGAAATGGACTCAACACCCCATATTAAACGCCTAAGAATGTACCTGACTAGTAAGTATCTTAAAACCGATGGATTGCTATGTCTCCAAAAGAGAATCAAGCGTGTGTACAGGGGCATAAACGCAGCAGTGATAGGATTGGAGAGGTTCGGTGAGCAAATGAAGACCCTTTGAAGTCATATTGCATGGTATTCATTACACGGGTCTCAACTCTCCAGCTTTAAGGTATTCTTCCTTCAGCTAAAACATGCATGTGGAACCCAGAGTATGATCAACCGTGTGAATGGGAGACGTGTTCAAATATGTCTCAGTTTTCCTCCCCTGGTACTCGGGTGCAACATTCCAGATGGTTAACTAACACCCTCCCCACTTGGAGAGTCAGCGCCTTTAACCTCCTGTTTGGCCCAGTTTGCAATTTCTGTGGAAGATGAACAGGAATAGGGAGAACCAATGAGAGACTAGCTGGAGGTGTCTGGACGGGCAAATTTAACTCTCATTTCCCACCAGGAAGAGGAAATAACCAAAGGCTGAGCGTGAGTGCCGGAACCAGATTAGGGCCTGAAGCCATCCTGCGGTGTTGCGGCCAGCTCACAAGAAAGCGAGTTGAAGAAAGGAGCTCAGGGGCACTGTAATTCACAAAACTGTAGTTATAAATGACAGCTATCGTCCAAAAATATACTGAAGTAAGGCTGCCAAGAGGACTTGAAAGCGGGGCAGAATTGCAGGAAACCGATTTCAGGAGGTAGACTGGAATTGCATTGAAAGCATAGGAAAAGAGGCAGAACGTCCACAATGATGCACTTGGCCAAAAGGGGCGTATGCGTTTTTTCCTGAATATATTCAGGAAAAAACACATACACCCTTTTTGGGCAACCAAGCAAGCTTGCAAAGGAAATCGGCACTACAATGAAGTCTCACTTCCCCCCGGTCAAAAGGGCCATCTGAAAAAAGTGTAAAATCCAGAAAGGCAGGACAGGCCATGGAGAACTGGGAGCCTTGTTATGCTGATGGGCGGGATGTAAATTGCCAACAGCCACTCCGGAGAAGTGTATGGTGTTTCCTGAAACATCTAAAAAACAAAGCAACAGAGCCTAGGGCACTTCCACTTATGGTCCTATAGCTTAGGGAAATTAAAATCAAAAAGACACAGCCACCCCAAAGTTTGAGACGCCTCTGTTTACAAGAACCTCGTTTACAGTACAAGTTCAATATCACAGAAAGTGAAAAATGGATAAAGAACTTGTGGTACTTACGTACAATGCAGTATCACTCAGCAATGAAATCTATGTCATCAGGCCCGTAGCAGCATAATGAGTGGATTCAGGTACGATGATTCTAACTGAAATAAGTCACACAGAAAAAGAAACATCATAAGATATCACTAATACACGGAATGTAAACTTGGCTACACAGGAACTGAATTCCAAAACAGAACAGGGTCTCAAATTTAGAAAACCAACTTATGCTTGCTTAAGGGGAAAGGTGAGTTGGGGTGCTGCATAAAACCAGAGATTGAAATGAGCACAGATAAAGTTCCTTAAGCCAAATATGGAATAGACAAGAGCTACTCCTTGCTCAACGAAATGGACTCAACACCCCATATTAAACGCCTAAGAATGTACCTGACTAGTAAGTATCTTAAAACCTATGGATTGCTATGTCTCCAAAAGAGAATCAAGCGTGTGTACAGGGGCATAAACGCAGCAGTGATAGGATTGGAGAGGTTCGGTGAGCAAATGAAGACCCTTTGAAGTCATATTGCATGGTACCCATTCCACGGGTCTCAACTCTCCAGGTTTAAGGTATTCTTCCTTCAGCTAAAACATGCATGTGGAACACAGAGTATGATCAACCGTGTGAACGGGAGACGTGTTCAAATATGTCTCAGTTTTCCTCCCCTGGTACTCGGGTGCAACATTCCAGACGCTTTACTAACACTCTCCCCACTTGGAGAGTCAGCGCCTTTAACCTCCTGTTTGGCCCAGTTTGCAATTTCTGCGGAAGATGAACAGGAATAGGGAGAACCAATGACAGACTAGCTGGAGGTGTCTTGACGGGCAAATTTAACTCTCATTTCCCACCAGGAAGAGGAAATAACCAAAGGCTCAGCGTGCCGTGCCGGAACCAGATTAGGGCCTGAAGCCATCCTGCGGTGTTGCGGCCAGCTCACAAGAAAGCGAGTTGAAGAAAGGAGCTCAGGGGCACTGTAATTCACAAACCTGCAGAGTTATAAATGACAGCTATCGTCCAAAAATATACTGAAGTAAGGCTGCCAAGAGGACTTGAAAGCGGGGCAGAATTGCAGGAAACCGATTTCAGGAGGTAGACTGGAATTGCATTGAAAGCATAGGAAAAGAGGCAGAACGTCCACAATGATGCACTTGGCCAAAAAGGGCGTATGCGTTTTTTCCTGAATATATTCAGGAAAAAACGCATACGCACTTTTTGGCCAACCAAGCAAGCTTGCAAAGGAAATCTGCACTACAATGAAGTCTCACTTCCCCCCGGTCAAAAGGGCCATCTGAAAAAAGTGTAAAATCCAGAAAGGCAGGACAGGCCATGGAGAACTGGGAGCCTTGTTATGCTGATGGGCGGGATGTAAACTGCCAACAGACACTCAGGAGAAGTGTATGGTGTTTCCTGAAACATCTAAAAAACAAAGCAACAGAGCCTAGGGCACTTCCACTTATGGTCCTATAGCTTAGGGAAATTAAAATCAAAAAGACACAGCCACCCCAAAGTTTGGAATGGCTCTGTTTACAAGAACCTCGTTTACAGTACAAGTTCAACATCGCAGAAAGTGAAAAATGGATAAAGAAGTTGTGGTATTTACTTACAAAGCAATATCACTCAGCAATGAAATCTATGTCATCAGGCCCTTAGCAGCACAATGAGTGGATTCAGGTATGATGATTCTAACTGAAATAAGTCACACAGAAAAAGAAACATCATAAGGTATCAGTAATACACGGAATGTAAACTTGGCTACACAGGAACTGAATTACAGAACAGAACAGGGTCTCAAATTTAGAAAACCAACTTATGCTTGCTTAAGGGGAAAGGTGAGTTGGGGTGCTGCATAAAACCAGAGATTGAAATGAGCACAGATAAAGTTCCTTAAGCCAAATATGGAATAGACCAGAGCTACTCCTTGCTCAACGAAATGGACTCAACACCCCATATTAAACGCCTAAGAATGTACCTGACTAGTAAGTATCTTAAAACCTATGGATTGCTATGTCTCCAAAAGAGAATCAAGCGTGTGTACAGGGGCATAAACGCAGCAGTGATAGGATTGGAGAGGTTCGGTGAGCAAATGAAGACCCTTTGAAGTCATATTGCATGGTACCCATTCCACGGGTCTCAACTCTCCAGGTTTAAGGTATTCTTCCTTCAGCTAAAACATGCATGTGGAACCCAGAGTATGATCAACCGTGTGAACGGGAGACGTGTTCAAATATGTCTCAGGTTTCCTCCCCTGGTACTCGGGTGCAACATTCCAGACGCTTTACTAACACTCTCCCCACTTGGAGAGTCAGCGCCTTTAACCTCCTCTTTGGCCCAGTTTGCAATTTCTGCGGAAGATGAACAGGAATAGGGAGAACCAATGACAGACTAGCTGGAGGTGTCTGGACGGGCAAATTTAACTCTCATTTCCCACCAGGAAGAGGAAATAACCAAAGGCTCAGCATGCCGTGCCGGAACCAGTTTAGGGCCTGAAGCCATCCTGCGGTGTTACGGCCAGCTCAAAAGAAAGCGAGTTGAAGAAAGGAGCTCAGGGGCACTGTAATTCACAAACCTGCAGAGTTATAAATGACAGCTATCGTCCAAAAATATACTGAAGTAAGGCTGCCAAGAGGACTTGAAAGCGGGGCAGAATTGCAGGAATCCAATTTCAGGAGGTAGACTGGAATTGCATTGAAAGCATAGGAAAAGAGGCAGAACGTCCACAATGATGCACTTGGCCAAAAAGGGCGTATGCGTTTTTTCCTGAATATATTCAGGAAAAAACGCATACGACCTTTTTGGCCAACCAAGCAAATTTGCAAAGGAAATCTGCACTACAATGAAGTCTCACTTCCCCCCGGTCAAAAGTGCCATTGGAAAAAAGTGTAAAATCCAGAAAGGCAGGACAGGCCATGGAGAACTGGGAGCCTTGTTATGCTGATGGTCGAGATGTAAACTGCCAACAGACACTTGGGAGAAGTGTATGGTGTTTCCTGAAACATCTAATAAACAAAGCAACAGAGCCTAGGGCACTTCCACTTATGGTCCTATAGCTTAAGGAAATTAAAATCAAAAAGACACAGCCACCCCAAAATTTGGGACGCCTCTGTTTACAAGAACCTCGTTTACCGTACAAGTCTAATATCACAGAAAGTGAAAAATGGATAAAGAACTTGTGGTACTTACGTACAATGCAGTATCACTCAGCAATGAAATCTATGTCATCAGGCCCGTAGCAGCATAATGCGTGGATTCAGGTATGATGATTCTAACTGAAATAAGTCACACTGAAAAAGAAACATCATAAGATATCACTAATACACGGAATGTAAACTTGGCTACACAGGAACTGAATTCCAAAACAGAACAGGGTCTCAAATTTAGAAAACCAACTTATGCTTGCTTAAGGGGAAAGGTGAGTTGGGGTGCTGCATAAAACCAGAGATTGAAATGAGCACAGATAAAGTTCCTTAAGCCAAATATGGAATAGACCAGAGCTACTCCTTGCTCAACGAAATGGACTCAACACCCCATATTAAACGCCTAATAATGTACCTGACTAGTAAGTATCTTAAAACCTATGGATTGCTATGTCTCCAAAAGAGAATCAAGCGTGTGTACAGGGGCATAAACGCAGCAGTGATAGGATTGGAGAGGTTCGGTGAGCAAATGAAGACCCTTTGAAGTCATATTGCATGGTACCCATTCCACGGGTCTCAACTCTCCAGGTTTAAGGTATTCTTCCTTCAGCTAAAACATGCATGTGGAACCCAGAGTATGATCAACCGTGCGAACGGGAGACGTGTTCAAATATGTCTCAGTTTTCCTCCCCTGGTACTCGGGTGCAACATTCCAGACGCTTTACTAACACTCTCCCCACTTGGAGAGTCAGCGCCTTTAACCTCCTGTTTGGCCCAGTTTGCAATTTCTGCGGAAGATGAACAGGAATAGGGAGAACCAATGACAGACTAGCTGGAGGTGTCTTGACGGGCAAATTTAACTCTCATTTCCCACCAGGAAGAGGAAATAACCAAAGGCTCAGCGTGCCGTGCCGGAACCAGATTAGGGCCTGAAGCCATCCTGCGGTGTTGCGGCCAGCTCACAAGAAAGCGAGTTGAAGAAAGGAGCTCAGGGGCACTGTAATTCACAAACCTGCAGAGTTATAAATGACAGCTATCGTCCAAAAATATACTGAAGTAAGGCTGCCAAGAGGACTTGAAAGCGGGGCAGAATTGCAGGAAACCGATTTCAGGAGGTAGACTGGAATTGCATTGAAAGCATAGGAAAAGAAGCAGAACGTCCACAATGATGCACTTGGCCAAAAAGGGCGTATGCGTTTTTTCCTGAATATATTCAGGAAAAAACGCATACGCACTTTTTGGCCAACCAAGCAAGCTTGCAAAGGAAATCTGCACTACAATGAAGTCTCACTTCCCCCCGGTCAAAAGGGCCATCTGAAAAAAGTGTAAAATCCAGAAAGGCAGGACTGGCCATGGAGAACTGGGAGCCTTGTTATGCTGATGGGCGGGATGTAAACTGCCAACAGACACTCAGGAGAAGTGTATGGTGTTTCCTGAAACATCTAAAAAACAAAGCAACAGAGCCTAGGGCACTTCCACTTATGGTCCTATAGCTTAGGGAAATTAAAATCAAAAAGACACAGCCACCCCAAAGTTTGGAATGGCTCTGTTTACAAGAACCTCGTTTACAGTACAAGTTCAACATCGCAGAAAGTGAAAAATGGATAAAGAAGTTGTGGTATTTACTTACAAAGCAATATCACTCAGCAATGAAATCTATGTCATCAGGCCCTTAGCAGCACAATGAGTGGATTCAGGTATGATGATTCTAACTGAAATAAGTCACACAGAAAAAGAAACATCATAAGGTATCAGTAATACACGGAATGTAAACTTGGCTACACAGGAACTGAATTACAGAACAGAACAGGGTCTCAAATTTAGAAAACCAACTTATGCTTGCTTAAGGGGAAAGGTGAGTTGGGGTGCTGCATAAAACCAGAGATTGAAATGAGCACAGATAAAGTTCCTTAAGCCAAATATGGAATAGACCAGAGCTACTCCTTGCTCAACGAAATGGACTCAACACCCCATATTAAACGCCTAAGAATGTACCTGACTAGTAAGTATCTTAAAACCTATGGATTGCTATGTCTCCAAAAGAGAATCAAGCGTGTGTACAGGGGCATAAACGCAGCAGTGATAGGATTGGAGAGGTTCGGTGAGCAAATGAAGACCCTTTGAAGTCATATTGCATGGTACCCATTCCACGGGTCTCAACTCTCCAGGTTTAAGGTATTCTTCCTTCAGCTAAAACATGCATGTGGAACCCAGAGTATGATCAACCGTGTGAACGGGAGACGTGTTCAAATATGTCTCAGTTTTCCTCCCCTGGTACTCGGGTGCAACATTCCAGAAGCTTTACTAACACTCTCCCCACTTGGAGAGTCAGCGCCTTTAACCTCCTCTTTGGCCCAGTTTGCAATTTCTGCGGAAGATGAACAGGAATAGGGAGAACCAATGACAGACTAGCTGGAGGTGTCTTGACGGGCAAATTTAACTCTCATTTCCCACCAGGAAGAGGAAATAACCAAAGGCTCAGCGTGCCGTGCCGGAACCAGATTAGGGCCTGAAGCCATCCTGCGGTGTTGCGGCCAGCTCACAAGAAAGCGAGTTGAAGAAAGGAGCTCAGGGGCACTGTAATTCACAAACCTGCAGAGTTATAAATGACAGCTATCGTCCAAAAATATACTGAAGTAAGGCTGCCAAGAGGACTTGAAAGCGGGGCAGAATTGCAGGAATCCAATTTCAGGAGGTAGACTGGAATTGCATTGAAAGCATAGGAAAAGAGGCAGAACGTCCACAATGATGCACTTGGCCAAAAAGGGCGTATGCGTTTTTTCCTGAATATATTCAGGAAAAAACGCATACGCCCTTTTTGGCCAACCAAGCAAATTTGCAAAGGAAATCTGCACTACAATGAAGTCTCACTTCCCCCCGGTCAAAAGTGCCATTGGAAAAAAGTGTAAAATCCAGAAAGGCAGGACAGGCCATGGAGAACTGGGAGCCTTGTTATGCTGATGGGCGAGATGTAAACTGCCAACAGACACTTGGGAGAAGTGTATGGTGTTTCCTGAAACATCTAAAAAACA